>NC_056726.1:641833626-642041126 GCF_019279795.1 Protopterus annectens | reverse complement strand
ACTTTCCTGGTAAAAAAATGTTAAATAAAATAATTTACTCAAACTACAACTTTTTGAAATACTCTTAACAGTTTTTATCAAAATTATTTTTATTGGATTGAATCAATTTATATAAAATAGATAAGCTTTAAGTTTTACTGTTTATAATTGAAATCACATGTTCTACAAACTGATATACTGTTTTCTCTTCTTGCTCATCTAAATATGTCATATAACATAATACTTTATCTCTTGTTATATATAACTATTTATGAGATAATTAATTTAAAAAATGTTAAAATGTTTAATAATAATTTTCTCTAATGGAGTTATTACACCCTTCTGTAATTAATCATACCATATTGTCTTTTTTTAATTTCTATTTTATTGCAATTGAAACCTACTTTATTAGACTACGCTATGGGAAATCATTTCCATTTATTTTAAAGTTTATTATTAAGATATATTTTCCAAACAATCTTAAAAATTTAAAAGTTGAACTTCTTTAAATAGATTTTGATTTCAAGAGCCATTTTCTTTCTTAACATTGGAGCAACTTTTGGTGTAATGATTAATGGTGTAATAATTAAGGTCTTCAACTCACAGACACAATTGCATAGGGTTTGATTCAAACCTTGGGCTATTGACTAAGCCTAAAATGGCCCTTCAAGGCAGTTAGTCTAGTATTCACCTATAAACCTATGCAAATGCATTATTAAATATTTTAAATACATTTAATATGGAACCATTAAAGGTATCATTAATAATAATTATAATTAATAATAATTTGTTCATGAATAGATTTCCATTAACTGATGTAAAGTGGGTCTAGTTATAATATAATCATGTAAATACTGCAGCTAGTAGTAAGTTTCCAAATCAAGTGATTTAATACTGCCATGTTCCCATGGTCTAATATGGCTTTATATGAGATCTCATGTTTTACTGGGTACCACAAGAAAACAGTCAATACACTATCTATTTTTTGTTAATTATTTATTTATTTATTTGTTTTTGCATTAATGATGTTGACTGCAGGAAATAACTGAAGTATTATCATTTTAGAGAATGCTGTCTTTGAATGAAACATACAGTTCATTCTATTGTATTCATAAGTCTGGGGTACCCTAAATAAGATTTTCCAAATTATTGTAATGATTAATTCAACATCACATTGAATTTTAATACCTAAATATTTAGATTCATTATTCCCCCATTTTAAATTGTATTTTTAGTATAGGATTAATTTCCTGGTTTATTAAAGTAGTTTTAGTTTTTCTTTCATTAAACGTCATCATCAACCCCCCTTTTCCCATTTTCTACATTGAGTCAGGGTATTGTGTCAACTGTCACCATCTCTCTCTGTTCAGTGCTGCATTCTTGCCTTCTCTGATACTCATGCCTGACTGTCTCAGATCTTCTCTCACACAAGCTATCTCTTTGCCAGATGCCATTGTTTCCTCTTACCTTCTTCCTGTGTGTATGTTTTAAAAAAATAAGCAGTTGCTTAGGTTGAAAGGCTGAAGTGAGTAAAGTATTTTTGAGTATATATTTTGAGTATATATTTTGTTGTATTTTCTTATAATTTGAGCTTTAATGTAAAAAAAGGTATGTACCTTAATTCATTTTTGCAGACTGATATATTTTTCATTATAAATTAGTTTTAGTGCACAGATCCTCTTCTACTTTTCTGCACATGTGCTCAAACCACACTCTTCTGTTCTCTTTGATCTTTTCTATAATTGGAGCTACTTTGGCTTCTGCTCTTATGTCATCATTTCTTCATCTGTCCCACAGTGTGCATCCTACCATCTATCTCAGGCATTTCATTTCTATCTCCTCTAGCTTCTTCATCTGGTCTGTGTTTACTCCCCAGGTTTCTGTACCATACAGTAGTACTGGTCGTACCACTGTTTTGTACACCTTACTTTTCCACCTCTTTGTCATTCTTCTGTCATACACTATACCGGACCCCAAAACTGTTCCTTTGCAATAACAATAAAAAATAAAAACATGGACCCCCCAACTAACCCTGTAAGTTTTATGAATTATTCTATGGCAAACTTCCTACTGTTAAATGACACCTTAGCAAAATTTCAAGCCCTTCCCAAACTCTGTGAAGACTGCTGCCTATTCAGAATTGTTCACAAAAATCCTGTACAATCTTGTTAATGGCTGCAAAGAGACAGCTATGTTACCAGGAATAACCAGAGGACAACTCAGAAAATGATCTACCCTACTGAAATCCCAACATCAATAGAATGTTTAACAAAAGGAAGAAAATTGTGGAAAAAATAGGAAGTGCAATGCCCAGCAAGGTAGAAACTCCCTCATCAATCTATACAAGCAACACAGAGGGCTAATCAAGTCTACCAAGCCCAAATCTGAGGTAAAAATGGCCTCCTAGGCCAAAGACAATCAGAAGGCATTATTCATCTGTGTCTGCAACCTCAAAGGCAATACACAACAATGTGCCAAACTAATTGTAAATGGAGCAACCTATACTGTGCCAGAAGATATAGCAAATCTACTGGCTGTCAAATTTAGCTTCATTTTATTCCCCTAATTCACATCAGACATCCTTCAAGAAATGCCCATAACCATAACTCTCCACTAACAATAGGGAACATGTCCTTAATGCACTCTCCAATGCCAAAAGCACTACATCTGTGGGCCCCAATAATATATCAGGATGTCTGTTTAATAGCATGAGACCCTATCCATTAAAACCACTACAATCCCTATTTAATCATAGCCTCCAGGCAGGTTTTGTCTTGAGCTAATGGAGGGCTGCAGCTGTCATTTCTGGACACAGGTAACTACAGAACCATATGTCTGACTAGTTTCATATTAAAAACCATGGCTAGAACTATCCTAGAAATTATAAGCAATAATATAGGAAGCCTTCAGACACTGGATCCAACCCAGTTTGCTTTCATCAAGGACAAGTCATGCCTTGACAACCTGATGGACTTCTTCTAAGAGGTTAGTCAAGCAATAGGCAAAGGCAAAACAGTACATATTGTCTTCCTTGACTTGGCCAAAGCATTTGACAGAGTACCTTACTCCAGCATTGTAGACAAACTAACAAAGTTAGGTATAAACCCCTAGGTCACCCACTGGATAGCCAGCTGTCTCAAAGATAGGGCCCAAAAAGTTAGGATAGGGAAGTCTACCTCTACAAAAAGGCCAGTTACTAGTGGAGTTCCTTACGTCTTGGTGTTGAGACCACTTTTTTGGGCATTTACTTCTCTGAAGTCAAAGCCAACATCAAGGGCCTCTAGCTGACCAAGTCAATAGATGATTGTAAACTATGTGCAGTCATAAAGTCTCCAAAGACAGAAATACTCTCCATGAATACCTGACATGTACCAATAACTGGTTCCAGAACCATAGTCTCAAATTTAATACCAAAAAATGTATAATAGAATTATTTCAGACAACAGCTAACCCTTTAAAATGCCACATTAATAATATACCTGAAAGAGTAGGCCCAGTGGTCATGGATTTCAGAACACATGTAGACAGTGATCTGGGCTTTGATCATCATGTGTTTATGGTAGTAAGGAAATCATTCTATATTGTGCAACTTATAAGCAAGGATATGGCATCTTGGTCCAAGAATCTCATCATTTCACTGTACTTGGCCTTCATCAGACCAGTTATTGAGTACAACACCTCCTTCAGTATGTACTTGACCAGGCATATGCAAGAAATGGAACATCCATAGAGGTGCCTCACAAAATGAATACAGGGCATTAACAACAAGCCCTTTACAGACCACCCCAAAGCCCTATACTGGTTCTTGGTATCCTACAGAGTGCTGAAAAGTGATTCATGCTTGGCCAACAAAGAATCCTCTGATCACACTGTGAAGGACCTGTTTCACATTTGTAAAGCAAATAGCATCAGAACTACTGATCAAGGAAGCAGCAAGAACACTATTTTAAAATAAGTTAATGCTTTAAACAGTAAGAGCAGATGGAAATTATTAACCTAAGAGAGAAAATAAGAAAGAAATCATCTAAAACAGATACAGACTGTTAAAACGAACTTGACAACAAGTAAAAGAAATTAAGAGTTTTCAGCCAGTTAGCACTCTTGTTCAATTTCAGCCCCTGAGCTCTCTTGCTGGATAGCCTGAGACTGACAAAGCTGAAGCTGCAAAAGAGAAATCCAAGGTATTCCTTGAAATCTCAGAAAAACACAGTATGCAAAACAAACCAAGAAGAAACTTTGCAGTGTTGAGGGTGTGATGTTCACTTCCTAAACTATATTATGCACTTAGTTCACTTAATGAAAAATGAACTGTAAAATACATGCTAAAAAATAATCAAATAGAAAATAGTAGGTAGTCCACAGCTGAGTTAAAAAATGGAATAGCCTTTATTAAAACACACAAACAAGCGATCCTAGCTGAGTATAATGAAAAGCATCAAAAACATTCCTTATTTATATATAATCAGGTTGTTTGGAGCCAATGGGTACTTACAGAAGGTGCTTCTGTTAAGAGCAATAAAAGCATTAAAATCATTCCTTTAATCAGGTCCCCCTTCCCCCTTAACACCATAGTGTAATCAGAGACTGCTACCTAAAACTGAAAGTAGAAAGCTATGCTTTTATTGCTTTTAACAGAACCACTATTTTCTATTTGATTATTTTGTAGCACATATTTTTTCAATTATAGTTTACAGTTCAATTTTTATTAAGTGAACTAAGTGCATAACGTAATTTAGGAACTGAACATCATACCCTCCACACTGTAAAGTTCCTTCTTGGTTTGTTTACAACGCTGAAGTTGAAGGCCTAACCAAATTCTCTCAGATCATTACAGCAGTTCACTATAGCCTTATCCCTGCCTGGGAGAAGTTAGAACTTATGCAACTCAGACTCAAATTCTCACACAAAAAGACAGCCAGAATTTAATTCAAAAGGTCAGACCACTTGAAAGGCAAAGGCAGTGTGGCTATATAGTATAATTACTGACTTGTTGTTGTTGTGTCTTTTGGCTTTTCCCAGTTAGGGGTCGCCACAGCGGAACTCCGGTCTGCTAATGATTGGCTGTAGATTTTTACATGCTGAGTTGCCAGCCCTGACGCACAACCTTCAACGAAGGTACGCCCATTCATGCATGTCTCCAGACAGAAGACGCTCTAGCTGAGAATCGAACGGGACAACGTCTTACTGTGAAGCGACAGTGCTACCGCAGCACCACCACCGCAGTGCGGTATAATTACTGACTAAAGAGTTAAACAACTTGCAGTACTTATCCAAATGTTGTAGAGTCAGAAACAACAAAAACAATGATTTAAAACTATTAAAACTGATGCAAACTATTCCTGTAAGACAGAAAACAAGAAGGAAAACAGCTAAAACAGATGAAAGTTTTTAAAATGAGCTTACAAAATACTAAAATAAATGAGAATTTTGAACCGCTTATTTCTTTGTCAGTTGCAGTCACATGGCTCTCATGCTGGATAGCATGAGACAGGCAAAAACATCAACTGAAAGCGTACTTAAAGAGCTTTTGGAACTTACATCACAATGCCAATGGACTACAACCCTACAAATACTTGGAAGCAATCAAAAACTTAATTAACTCATCTCGGTTCTCAGATTCTTTCATAAAATGACAGTCAGAATTTTATTCCAAAGTCAGACCACCAAAAAAGACAGAAGCAGTGCAGTTATTTCAGTCTTCAGTGGGTAGATTTACAATTCACTTCAGCACATTGATAATGACAAAGACTTAAAAAATGTTAAGCATGTACAATTAGCGAGGTGTAAGTGTGTCAATCAATGCTTAGATAATTGACTTCTCCTATAAAGAAGGCATTTGATTTGATATGCAAACCTCTAAATGACAATATGGTAATTTTCATGATCCTTGGCACAGTAATATAGATATTTTCCAAGCAATAAAGTAATAACTAGATTTTTAAGGGTGAGGAACTCCAGGTGTCTTAGATTTAATACTAGAATTTTGAGTTAAGGTAATTAGCTATAGTTCAGATATCACAGATGGAAAAGAAAACAGAAGTTATTCTGTAAAATCAGTGCAAAGTAGATTTAATAAAATGTACTTACAAACAGACTGATAAAAATGATTGCTAGCTGAGAGGGGCCTTTTATGTCAGCTTTCAGTGTCAATTACCAACTTATTTTACTTTTAATTTATTTGTATTGTATATGTTTATTTATTTATGCTTTGTTGACTGGGTTAGTCTCACTTGGCCAGATGCCTCTTTTCCAGGAAGACCAAAGGTGGTATTTATACTGACTATGGGAAATTTGACCAGGGCACCAAGGAACTTCCCCTTTTTAGTGGTGTGTACATTTATCTTGTGTCCTAGTGCATAGGAAGCTGGAATGAGCTGAGCATCTAGCAGTAGAGATGGTGTTCAGAAATAAGAGAAATGAAAGAGTGTGCCAGAGATATGATGGATTCCGATTTACTTTTCAGCAAAAAAATATTTGAAGAGGATAAGAACCGTAGGAAGGGATTTTACAGAGCAAAATAATTCAAATCACAACCCTTTCATCATGAGGGTTGCTGGATAAAGGACTGTGCAGTATGCCAAGGCAAGAAGAACTTGAAGGAGAGGGGCCAGTTTTATGGAATGATATGATAGATTATGTGGAAGGGGAAGGAGAAAAGCACCATGAGGACATGCAGGAAGTAAATGGCAAAAACAGTGTAGAACAAGACATATACAGTGGAAATATGGATTGTTGGAGCAGATAAAAGTATGCAGAAAGGAGAGAGATGGATGGCAAAATGAAGCTGGTGTTAAGAAGTAAATCATAATCAAATAATGTTCTGGACAGATATGATGTGTCAGACAATATTGCCATACCTTCAGGGATAAAAGCGTCAGAAGTGAAGGCTTTTTTCCTAGTTGGGAAAGTTACTTTTTGCTTTTTTAATTTTTGAAACTGTGACTTCTATGGAAATTACTATTCAAAGTGTATCATTAGAAAAAAAAATGAGGGGGAATATTTAAATAGCTAAAAGGAAATTATTGTTTAGAGCTGATATAGAAAATTAATTTAGAATGGCACTTGAAAAAAAAAAAGATGTGAAAGTGGATTGGATTTGGTAAACGTTAAAATATAGTAATATGGGCAACAGTGCGGGACTATCTGGTGATACTGAATATCAAAGAAGGAAATGTACTGCATATTCCAAGTGCCATAAATATTGAGGGCATCGGCGGTGTCCAGAGATGTTGGGAACAGCCAAAGACTTGCTTTTTTATGGTGAAGTAGGACACATGATTGGAGAGTGTGAAAAAGAACATATGTGCAATGTACAGAAAAACACACATAATTGAAAATTGTGTAGCAGAGCCCTTCTACTGTAAAAAGGAGGGACATCTTTAGATGGGCTGTGGAGAAAATGGGGTGTGTAATGGGGAAAATGAAGATGAAAATGTGAATTGTGAAAAAATTAATGAATATGATACTACTGGAAATGTACATGATGAAAGTGTGCTTAGAAAGGATGGGAATCATGACAATTGTATTGAAACAAATGATGATATATCTGAAGGAGAAGATTCTGAAGGTGGGATTGAAAAGGGAGAGGAAGTAGGTAAAGTGAAAGAAGTACAAGGGGCACATACCACTTTATTACAAAAATAAATAAAAAGTCATATTTATTTATGTATTGCCTTTTGTTTACCTGGATGATCCCCCTGGCCACTCAGGCCCAGTTTTAGCAGAGGCCAGGTAAATAAAGGTCCATTAAAGTTACAAAATTTAAAAAAAAAATGCAGAGAAAAAAGAATTTCACTTTCTTAACAGTGTTTTTTTTAGAATCATGCAATGGTTAATACAATCAAGACAAAGGTTAATACAATTTGATTTCTGTAGGAGTGTTATACAACAATAAACAGGTGGTATTTACATATACAGCAATGCACAAACTTCATTTACACAGGAGTGATGAAAAGCTGTATATGGTTATAAATGTAGATAAGATTTATTTATTCTTACTTATATTTGGTTGACTGGTTTAGTCTCACTAGGCTGTTACATATAGAGAGCAGTTATGAATGTGGTTGTTTTAGATGGCAGAAAATTAAAGGTACAAATTTAATTAGAAAATAGACTGAAGAAGGAAAATTAAGTTTGTCAATCCAAAAGATAAAAGAAAAGGAATGGATACTTTGCACATAGTATCTGTTAACCTGGATGGCATACAGGTGATGTTTGATATTTAATGGCATGCCAATGGTGCAAGAATGATGCTGATATTATTTATCTACTGAGCACAAGATGGTTAAATTATGAGAAGAAAAACAACTGAAAGCATTATGGGGAAATGAAATTCTTTTAAATATTGGGACAGAACAATGCTCAGGGGTAGCTGTTCAACTTAAAAGAAATTACATTCAAAGTTGAGAGCAGATATTTGTTACAGCAGAGTGAAATGCAGGGTGCTCCTATAACGATTATGATAGTATATGCATGTAATCAAGTTATTTATTTATTTACTTCCTTATTTATTTATTTATTTGTTTGTTTGTTTGTTTGTTTGTTTGTTATTTTGTTTGAATTTGTTAACCAGAATTGAGCACTGACTACAACTGACCAATGGCAGTCTCAACTTAGGATGCATTCCAAACCAGCAAAAGAATTAATGTAGCAAAACAGATATGTGCAATGTAGAAATTGTAAAGACAGATAACAGAATGCCATACACAATGGTTTACAGATAGAGAAATATGTTACACTTAGTAGAATAAATGATAAATGTACAATATTTACAAAACAGCCGCAGATAATTATGAAGAATTGTAAATTAGGCTGGTAGTTTAAGAGTAGAATAAAAGAATAAGAGGAGATGGTACACGGGAGAAGTTGCGTCACTGGCATTTATTTGATTCTTTGAGGTGTGGCCACAAGTTGAGTTCAGAAGAGTGGAAAGGGAAGAGGCTTGTTTGAGATGGTATGGTAAGGATTCCCAAAGTTTGGAACCCAGAATTAGGAAACTATGATCTGAGCAATGAAATTTAGCTTGGAGTACTTCCAAAAAGGGGGTAGAGGTGTAGCTTCTGAGATGCTAGGTAGATAGGTACCATCTTAGTTTAGATGCCATTGGAGGAATTGTTTTGTTGTATACAGGTTTGTTTAGATTAGAGCCTAGTAAGAGTTCACTCCTCTGTTTGACTGGGAGACATTTAGCTTTCACTGTAGTTTTGCAGTGGGACTTCTATTATGGGGAGAGACTAATGAATCTACAGATTCCTTTTTTTGATTGTTTGGACGCTGATTGAGTTCTTTCTTGACGATGAAGCAATCAAGAGGAGGCCATATTCTGCTTGTAAAAGGAGGATTCATTTGCCTATAATTGTTTTGCTACCCTTGGATAAGAAAGGGGATAAGTTTTTTGACCAAAAAAGTAATATGCCAGTCTTTTTCCTTGTGCTAATGATGAGAAAGGTGAAATCAAGCGATGTCTATTTATGTCAATGTATCAGTATTTTATATGATAGCATTGTTTTGGTTTGCAATATGAAGAGTAGAATTGATCATAGGAGTTTGTTCTTTGCACCAAAGAAAATGTTTTTTTTTTCCTTTTTTTTGAGAAACTAAGGAAAAGATAGTTGTAAATTAACCATTAGATCAGTGAAAGGAAATCTAATTGAAATTTGCAGTAGTACAAGTGAGTGGTTAGAGTGACAGAGAACCATATTATCAGCATAGATGAGTAGAAGTAGGTGTGGGAGGGTCAAGAAGAAGTTTGTTGGTGAAGAAGATTAACAAGCATGATGACAAAATGGAGCCTTTAATAACACCTTTCATAAGTATAGCGAGGAACGAACTGAAAAACAAAACTTTGGTAGTTAAGTAATATTTAGAAAGTGGGCAAACTATGAGATGGTGACAGGGTTGATACCTGTTTCAAAAAGGTGGTTTTGTTGGATGGAGTGATTGAATAGATTGAATGCTCTGTAAGGTCTATGAAGATTGCCCTTGTAGAGGAGCTTTATTTATTCTTAAGAAGATTACAGCTGTAATACTCCATAACACAAACATGGTGCTATGACCTGACCAGAAGCCATGTTACTTTTGAGAAAAGCGGTTATATTTGCTGAGGTATTGTGATAGTTGTTTGTAAATTATTTTTTCTAGACGTTTCCTCAGAATTGGAGGTACTGCAAAATTTTGGAGGGCTTAGGTTTCTTATAAAAGAGGGTATGTGATAGCAATTTGTGAGATGTCAATTGTCTTTTGAGTATATATATATATATATATATATATATATATATATATATATATATATATATGTCTTTTGAGTATATATATATATATATATATATATATATATATATATATATATATATATATATATATATATATATATGGGTCTAGGACATTTCACTGAAGTCAAATTAGCGTGTACTTTTCACTGAAGGCTCAATTCATTGAAAAGTCAATTCACTGAAACACATTTCAGTGAAAGTTATATATGGCCTTTTCCCTACTGTAGTGTGACCCTGGAGTTAGTATATATAGTAAGGGGGGTGGAGGGCACTGTCCCTCACAACAGGGGGTGTGGATAGCCCCCCACATATTTTAAATATTTTGAACTATATACACGGATATTTGCAATTCCAATATATTACTCTTTTCCAAACATAATATATATTTAAAATATGTGGGGGGCTACACCCCCCACACCCCTGATGTGGAGGGAAGTGTCCCCACCCCCCATTATTATATATACTAACTCCAGGGTCACACTACAGTGGGGAAAAGGCCATATATAACTTTCAGTGAAATGTGTTTTAGTGAATTGTGCTTTCAGTGATTTGTGTTGTCATTTGAGTTTCAGTGACATGTGCATTCAGTGAAGTGGTCTAGACCCATATATATATATATATATATATATATATATATATATATATATATATATATATATATTTATATATGGGTCTACTACCGGAAATTACACTATTTTGATATCCAGTAGTAGATGCCCACTAACACGAAAGTGCACTTCACTGAAAGTGCACTTTTGTGAAACACCACTTGAGCGAATGGTTATGGACCTTAGGGTTAGGGCTTGGGCTATCCACTATCCTTAACCCAAGCCCTAACCCTAAGGTCCATGACTACCACACCACAGTGGAGGACATTGCCCGTTCATTCTAGTGGTATTTGCGAAAGTGCACTTTCGGTGAAGTGCACTTTTGAGTTAGTGGGCATCTACTACTGGATTTCGAAATAGTGTAATTTTGATCTCCAGTAGTAGACCCATAGCTAGATATATATATATATATATATATATATATATATATATATATATATATATATATATATATATATATATAGATATGGAGCCCTATGAGTTGATCAAGTTTTCAGAAACTTGAAATTCATATTGGCAAGACAATATGATCGAATCTCTGAAAACTCAAAGCTTTTGAATGGAGATTGCTGTACAGTGATGATTGGCTAATTTACTATTTTCCTCAATTTAGTGCGATCTCAGGTTGATATACATAATTTTCCTTCCACTTCACAATGTCAAATTACCGAAAACTCGAACTTACAATGGTCAAGACCATATGATTGTGTTTTCAGTAACTTGAAGTGTAATAAAAAAATAAAAAAAAAAGCAAACACGTCGTTTCTGCAGGGGAGCAAGCCCACACCCACCCTACTTAAATATATCAACTCCGAGATCACGCTACAATGGGGAAAAGGGAAATTTCCCATTTCACACTGTATGCAGAAGTGCAGAATGGGAGATCTCATGTTTCCTCGCTATAGTTTGATCACAGAGATGGTGTATTTAAGTAGGGAGGGTGCAGGGGGGGGTTCCCTTCTGCAGAAATGATGCATTTGTTTTTTTTTTATTTCACTTCTTAATTTCGATTTACTGAAAACTCGATCATATGGACTCGAGCATATGAAGTTCAAGTTTTCAGTAACTCAATAGTGTGAAGTGGATTCATAATTTTCAGGGGTGAAAAGGGATTGCCCCATGCAAAAATGTAAAAAAAGATAGATTTTTATGTTTTGTTTTTTTTAATGTTTAAGTTTTCAGAAATCTGATCATATCACCTCACCGATATGAATTTCAAGTTTCTAAAAACTTGATCAACAGATATACACATATATATATATATATATATATATATATATATATATATATATATATATATTTATATATGGATCAGTGTCATTTTGCCAAAAATTTCTGACATAGGGTCCAAATTGCCAAAAATCTATTTAGCCAAAAATAGAACTGACAGTGTATATGCCCTTTCCCCCACTGTAGTGTAATCTTGGAGTGCGAATATTAAAGTAGGGGGGTGTGGGGTCTCAGCCTCCCACAACGGGGGGGTTTGGGTGGCATAGCCCCCCATCCAGTACAGTTTAATATTGTCTAGTATTGTTTTATATTTTCCAGTCCATATTAAAAGGATACGTAAGTAATTTATAACCTGAGTAGGTGGGGGGCTGTGCCCCTACACACATCCCCTAGTTTAATATTCTCACTCAAGATCGCACTACAGTGGTTGAAAAGGGCATATACACTGTCAGTACTATTTTCGGTGATTTGGACCGAATGTCATAAATTTTCAGCAAAATGTATTTTCGGCGAAATGTCCTAGACCCATGTGTATATATATATATATATATATATATATATATATATATATATATATATATATATATATATATATATATATAGATATATATATACACATAGTATAAAAGGAAGATTTGCTTGAACAGTTAGTGCAATATGTATCATTCATATGGATATAGTCATTAATAGGGTATTAAGTGTAATCATCAGAAAATAAACAAGTTAACAAAGGATAAGAAAATTAATGGAGGTAATAAAATCTCAACAATTGGTAGTATGGAAGCAGATAGTTTATATATATATGAAAGTGAATATGAAAATGGAAATAAATGACGTTTTGGACTTTTAGATGCTAAAGGAAATACAGAAAGGGAAAATAAAAGTAGAATTCACAGATCATTATGAAATTATGTGAAATGTGCAAGTAATGAAAACATTATTAAGCAGGGTCAAGGTATAAACAATTGAATGGACTAAATGCAGACAGAAACGTTTTAGAAAGTAAGGCCAACTAGTTATGGAATTAGAAATCTGTGAGATAGTATATATGACAGTTGGTCAGAATAGTGGGATGTTTATAAAAAAGTATAAGGAGTTCTATGTGGACTTGGAGAAAGAAAGCACACATTCTATAAATGAAAGATACAGATGAATGATGAAGAGATGGCAGAGGTTGTGCAAGATGCTATTTAAGGTTATTTAAGGAAAGGCAAGCAATGTATGAATAAAATAAGGCTAGAACTAAAGATTTGCTTAAAAGGCTGTAGTATTTAGTACGATGAACTAAAGATAAATTGTCTCCCTTTTTACAGAAAATAATACAAAATGGAATATGGCTGTATAATGGGGCATGATGTCAAATGGAACATTACTTAAAAACATAAAAAAATTAACAAGAGTTTATAAGAATTTTGAAAACATAACATGAAAACAAGGGCCTATATTATATACTCGAAGTTGTAAAATTTAAACGCTCATATAATCGACCCTATATGAGCGAAGTTTCAAAACATCAAATATATAATAAAAAGTTTAAAAAAACCCTACCTGAATGATCTGAGCAGGGGGCAAGCCATCCTGCAACCCCCACACTCCACACACTACAGTGAAGTAAAGGGAAATAGTCCCTACGGCAATCTCACTTCAATGTAGTGCGGTCTCAGAGTTGGTATATATATATATATATATATATATATATATATATATATATATATATATATATATATATATATATATATATATATAAGTAGAGGGGGTGTGGGGGTGTATGGGGGCTTGTCACCCTGCTCAGAGCATTCAGGTAGTTTTTTTTTTGTTTTACTTTTTATTATATATTTGAAGTTTGAAACTTCGCTCATATATGGTTGATTATATGAGTGTCAAAGTTTTAAAACTTTGAGTATATAATATAGACCTAAAGACAAGATTGACAATAAAATTATTGAATGGAAGGTGAAGCCAGTAAATTAGAAAATATCATTATAGAAGTTTTATGGAGGATACATGACAAGACATCATCTCATACCACTTAACCTGTTAGCACAAGAAATCTGGAGAAAGACAAAAAAGTGAGGAGACAAAGGCCAAAAATAGGGAAACATTTTAAATACCACTCTTATAAACTCAGAATGATGCTAGAATAAAAGGTTTTGTGTTTACGCATATTTTTAGAAGGAAATGGAATCTGAAACTCAAATGTCTCTTTATTTATTGACTTCAATCATAAGTTCATAGGGTCATATGTAGGTACTATGCTATTGGCCCATGAGCCTAAGTAAGCCTAGCCAATAATGTTCCCTGGCTTACACCACCCAAGAAAGTTATTTTCCTGTGCCCCTGTTGAGCAGAGCCACAGAAGTGATCCACGGGGTGTATTTCCTATTTCCCATCTACTCATCAAGATTTTTCTTGAAGAGTGCTAATGAGGAACTTTGCTTGACATAGATGGGTACCTTGTTCCAGAGTATGGGAAGTCTCTGGGACAGGAATCGATTCCTCCAGCATGTCCTGTTTATTGTGGTGACAAGGTTTAGGTCCCTAGAACGTGTAGCTCAGAGGGATTGGGGATTTCTTTAGGTGTAGCATGTCCAACAGCTCTGGGTTTGACATAGCTTTTTATGTTAGGCAGAGATCACCTTGGAGTAGGCGATATGCTATGGAGTAAAGCTGGAGTTTTTTGAGACGGTCAGTGTAGAGCATCTGTTTTAGGGCAGTAATCCTCTTCATTAGGTACTTCTGTGGCCTTTCTAGCTTCTGCAGATGTCTTGTGAGGTACATTCCAAAAGCGGCGTTGTACTCTATAATGGGTCTAATGAGTGTTGAGTAGAGGGGAACAATGACTTCTTTTTTCCTAGATGAGAACCCTTTTTTGATGAGGTGTGCCACATATAAGGATTTTCTGACTACTGTGGTGATGTGATTATCAAAGGAGAGACTACTGTCCACCTGGATCCAAAGGTCTTTTATCACACATTCATCATTAAGTAGACTGCCACCTATGTGGTAGTTCATGGGTACAGAGTTTTTACCAAAGGGGTTGACAATGTACTTTTTGGCATTGAGCTTGAGGCCATGGCTCTGACACCATGCATCTGCCTCAGTGAGGTCCTTTTCCAGGATGCCCACATCATTTGTGGACTTGACTATGGCTCCTAGTTTGCAGTCATCTGCAAAGTTCTTTAGCCAAAAGCCTTCTGTGTTAGCCTGTACTTCAGAGAAGTAGATACCAAACAGGAGAGGTCCCAGGACTGAACCCTGTGGTACTCCACTTGTCAATGGTTTGAAGTCAGATTTGAAGTCTGCAACTTTTACAGTCAGTGAGCCAGTTGGCAACCCATTTTGTGATGTAGGGATGTATACCTAGTTTAGTGAGTTTAGCTATAATTCCTGAATGGGGGATGGAGTTGAAAGCCTTGGCGAGGTCAAGATAGGCTGTGTGAACCACCTTACCATCATCTACAGCTTTGGTGACTGCCTCAAAGAAGTCAATCAGGTTCAGGAGGCATGAGCTGCCTTTCACAAACCCGAACTGGGTGGGGTCCAGTGTTGGAGGTTACCAATGTCTTTGTTTCTGAGTTCCATGATGATACGTTCCATGGCCTTACAGACCAGGCTAATCAGGCTAATAGGACAATAGTTCCCACGATCAGTGGTGGCTCCCCCTTTGTGGAGTGGGATAACTGTTGCTGTGTGCCATTCAGTGGGCATAAAGCCTGATGTGAGGCTAAGATTGAACACTGTGCTTAGGTGGGGAGCCAATTAATTCTGAAGTTTGTGTAAAAAGCAGCCTAGGGTGTTGTCCGGTACCATGGATGTTGTGTTTTTGGCTTTAGAGAGTGCAGCTTTTACCTGTGTAGCTGTGATTACAGGGACTCTGCATTCTTCCTGTATAGATATGAGCCCTTTAGGGGGTGAGAGGGAGGTAAAGTTAGGACTGAACCTATCTGCCATGATGTTGGCAATATCTGTTGGTTCTGTAATTTTCATGCTGTTGTGCTGTAACGCAAAGCAGATCTTGGTGTTGCCACTGAGATTCTTGACATAGCTATAGAATGTTTTATGGTTGTCTCTAGAATCTGTGGTGATTTTGTTTTCATAGCAAGCTTTGGAGGATCTTATAAGGGATCTCAGCTTCTTACTGAGGCTGACCAGGGAGCTCTTCCATTCATGGGATTTTACTCTCTTTTGTAACAGTTTTTTCCTTCTGTTGTAGAGTTTGTTTATGGCAGAGGACCACCAGATTGGCTTCCTTTTTTTGGAGGATATCATCTTGGTTATGTTTGGGATACCACGATCCATGCACTCGTGTAAGTGCTTATAGAGTGCATTTGTGTAGGATTCAGCAGTCGTAACTGTGTTGTCCATCTGCATGGGTTTCATGAAGTTCGCCACTTCTGTCTTAAGAAGCATGAAGTTGGCTTTGGAAAAAATGTTTTACCGTGGTTTCCTTAATGGGGTGTGGGGGCAGGATGTGGATATCTAGGGTGATTAGCTTATGGTCAGATTTGACCAATGGGGAGTTGACTTCAGGTGTGGAACACTGGTCACTCATTGTTTGTAATGACTAGGTCTAGGATATTGTTGTCCCTGGTGGGGGTGTGGATAAGTTGATCTAGGGCATTGGAATTTATGAATTCCAGAAAGCGCTAAGCGAAGGAGTTGGTACATGAGTAGTTTACCCACTTAATGGTGGAGTAGCTGAAATCGCCCATTATTAGTGTGTTTGGTTGAACCCTAATATTTTCCAGTATATCAAAAAAAGAGGAGTGGGAATCCTGAGGCATGGTGCGGGATCTGTAGTAAGCTACAATTTGGATTTCAGTTTTGCCAAGAATTAGTTGCACTTGGATAACATCGGATGCATTATGCTGAGCAACTAGCCTGGAGGTGTGGATATCCTTAATGAATATGGACACACATCTGCCTTTGGTGTTCCGGTCCAGGTTAGGTGGCTGAAAAGTGTGGTATGAGTTATAGTCTGGTAATGCAGGGGTGCTCTCTGGAGCCTTGAACCAGGTCTGAATCACTACACAGATATCGATGTTCTCCATTTTAAGGAGTGCCTCGAGGCAGTGCATTTTGAGATTTAGACTTCTAGCATTGAGTAGCATTACCCTCAGTTTTTGCTTGCCTGTTCCTGTCACGGTGGTGAATTTGTCATTTGAATCTTGCCTAAAAAGGCACTATAGGGGTGGCTAGAGCCTTAGCCAGTATCTGGAATCCCAGGAGTGACAGGTGCAGGCCATCTTTGGCAAAGCATCGTGGTCTGTTGACTATATTGTCCCAGGCAGACAGATACTGGATCCCCTTAGAATGACACCAGAAGCTTAGCCAATTGTTGAAGTCAATCATTTTATCCTTGCACTGCAGTATCATTCTGGGTGATAACAGTATGCTACTCAGGGCTAAGGTCATACCTGCCTGGGCTACAAGATCGGAGAGCTCTTCCATGTCTCTTTTCATGTAGTCCAGGGAGTTACATTTCAGGTCATTCACACCAACATGGACAATGACAGTCATATTTGTACTTGTTGTGGAGTGACCTGAGTGATTGGGTTATGTGGCGGATCCTGACAGCTGTCAGTAACCTTCTCCTTGTTTAACCCATTAAGTGGGACATCAGTGTGCCTGATTATAGAGTCACCTATGACTAGTTTGTTGGGTACGTTGTTTTGCCTTATGGGCTCTGGTTGAGTGACACACTGAGTCTGTGTGCTATCTGTCATTTGGGTTGTGTTGGGGGATGGAGGTTGCTTGCGTTTCTACTTTGGAGGTTTCTGTTACTTGAGCATAATATTATTGAGAACCTCCATGAATGTTTTTGTGGATTTTGATGGTGTAGGTTTAGTGGGACTATGTGATGAGTGTGGTCTGGTGCAAGTGCTTACCTTCTCTTGACCGTCAAGTTCAATCTTGGTTGAAAAGAGCTTTACCTCCAGTTTGGCTAGATAAGTGCATCTCTCACAGGTTGTAGTGTTAGATGGTAGGAGAGGGTTGTCTGTGTACATGAGGCAATTGCCACATTGGCTCAAGATGCCCAGATTCATCAGATAGACAGCAGAAAACATTGGGAGCTGACCCTTGGACATGCCTGAATAAAAAACTATTTTCCTCTAGACAATTTTATTTTATTTATTAGTTTACATTTGTCGACCGGGCTAGTCTAACTGGATACATGTTCATTTTCAGTAGAGGCCTGGGGAGAAAAGCTCCAACACACACGCACACAATATATTAAAGAATGTTGCAACAGTACAAGCTTGACACAGCTGTCGTTAATAAAAGTACAATACTAATAGTGAGCATAATACAAACAGTAAAGGTAATGTACAAAAAGTTGTTTACAATATACATATGTACATAGATTTAAATTGCAATGTCATGGTTCATATGGATCATTAAGGAGAAGTCAGTAGTTAGTACAGTATAGTATAAGGTGAAGAGTATACATAAGTATAAAGAAAAAGAGAGAGTTAGTCAGTGTTAGTACAAGGGCATAACCAATGTGTACTAAGAAATAGTTTTAGTTTCTGTTTAAAATATGTTATTGAGGACAAAGATAGGAGTTCAGTGGGAAGTAGGTTCCAATGCTTTCTGATAGTATTAGAGAACAAAGAGTCTCCTGCTAAGTTGTTGGATCTACTAGTACTAATGGATAGTTTATTTGAGGAGCGTAAATTCTTAAGATTGTTGTAAGGGGTAATGAGAGTAGAGAGTATTGGTGGAGTGATACAGGGTCTTATGGGCAATAGCAAGCTGATGAAATAGAAGCTGATTTTGGAACTCTAGCCATCCTAGTTGTTTTAGATTAAGACAATGATGAGTTTTAAGAGGAGAGCCAGTGGCAAATCTAGCAATATTATAGGAAATTGCCAGTTTGTTGAGGTTGTTTTTTGAAAGATTAGTGTATATAGGTGAAGCATAGAGTAGAGTAGAGATTAAGAGAGTTCTGGCTATAGTGGTCCTGGCTAATGGTGTAAAAACAGGTTTGATTCTATAGAGGGACCCCAATTTCTTGTTGACTGTTTTTATTGTGCTGTTAATATGAGTATCGAAGTTAAGGTTGCTATCTATAGTTATTCCTAAAAGATTGGTGGTTGGGTCAGGAGATATGAGAGTGCCAATATTAGATATGAGTGTGAAATATGTTGTGGTTGACTTTCGGGTTGGAGTAAAAAGTAAAAGTTTAGTTTTTTTAGGGTTCAGGAGGAGGTAGTGGTTTAAAAACCATTGTTCTACTGTATTAAATGCTTTTTGGATAAGGGACTGTAGTTCAGAAGGAGAAGTGGCTGAACAAATTATAGTGGAGTCATCTGCGTATTGAATAGAGGTGGCTTGAGGAATTGCTAAGTGAAGGTCATTAATAAAAATGGAAAATAGGAGTGGGCCTAATATGGAACCCTGAGGAACACCAAGGGAAATGGGGAGGTGTGTAGATAGATTGTTGTCCCATAGTACAGCCTGCTGTTTATTGTCTAAGTAAGATTTGAACCAATTTAAGGCTAGAGGTTCAAGTGAAAGGGATTTCAGTATATTTAAAAGGAGCTGGTGATTAACCATATTGAAAGCTTTAGATAAATCTATAAAAACTGCAGAGGAAAGAATATTGTTGTTACGGATTTTGTTAATGCAGTCTGTAAAGGATAGCAGGGCAGTGGTAGTACTGTGAAATGGTCTACATCCATGTTGACAGTTGGCAAGTAAGTTATTTTGGATAAGGTGGTTAAGTAGTTGCTTATGGATGCATTTTCCATTATTTTTGCCAGTGGGGAGAGTAAAGCTATAGGATGATAGTCTGAAAAGTCATTGGAGTTACCACCTTTATGTAGGGGATAATGTGAGAGATTTTCCAGATAGCTGGGATAGTTCCTTCACTTATGGTTCTGTTTATCAGTATGTAAATGGGATAGGCTATGTCTTTGGCTCCTTTTTGCAGGTATTCTGCTGGTAGTTGGTCAGCAAAGGGGGTGGTAGGTTTTGGTTTTTGGAGAAGAGAGCAAATGAAGGGAGTAGAAACAGATTGTAACTGAAATGATGGAAGTGGGCAAGTAGGAGAAGTTGGTAGATTTGAGGGACCTGGAGATAGTTGACTAGCAAGAGTTTGGATGGCATCTGTGAAAAAAGAATTGAAGGCGTTGGCAGTTTCTGTTGGATTCTCAAGGTGGGAGCCTTGTGGATTACGTGTGATAGATTGACCTGGGTGTAGTAGTTTGATAATGCTAGTCAAAAACTTTTGTGGATTATTTTGGTAAGTTTGTTGAGGTTGAAAATAACAGTTTTTTTTTATCTAAGAGGATAGCTTTTTTGTAATATTTCTAAGTTGTCTAAAGTTTTGGTGGTCTGTAGAATTCTTAGTAGTGTGCCATTTTGCCCAGGATTTGTTTCTAAGAAGGATTTTTTGCATAGTAGCTATTGAGAGCCATGGGTCAGGTTTAGCCTTATTTCTAATAGAGCGTGCTGGGGCATTATGGTCAAGGATGGCTAAGAATGTGGAATTAAAGTATTCCACTGCTTCATCTAGTGGGAGGGATTTTAGAGGTAACCAATTACAGTGTTTAAGTTCTGTTTGGAATAGTTCAGGGTTAAAAAGTTTTTTGGTCCATATTGTCCTAAAGGTATTTGGGTAAGTTATGTTGGTTTTGTGTCTGATAATATAAGTTAGTGAGTGGTCACTTAGATCATCAGGGAGGGTTCCTACTTTGTATGTTTGAAGAGGAGAATTAGTAAGAATCCAATCTAAGGTGCTTTCTTTGTTATTGGGTTTATTGATCCTGGATGGGGAGGTAATAGTTTGTGAGAAGCCATATAGGTCAATATGGGTGGTAGGGTGTACAGTACTACAGGACTTCCAGTCGATATTAAAGTCTCCAAGGACTATAGTTTCTTGTGGAAGATTAAGAGACAGCCAGTTTAGAATATTTTCAAGGGTATTAATGTTATTTCCAGGGGGGGGGGAGGTAAATACAAACGATGTATATGGATTTACATGTGTTGACCTGAACTTTAGAAATGAGGATTTCAGAATTATTGTACACAGGTGGTCTAAGGTTTGCAGCGGTAACTTGTAGCTCTGTTTTATAAAGGATTGCTACCCCCCCCTCCCTTTTTGGTTGTACGGTCTAATCTTAGGATATTGTAACCAGGTGGGGTGACTTCATTGTCATTAATTGTAGGTTTTAGCCATGTTTCAGATAAACATAGGATGTCAAATAGGTGGACATCTAAGAGAGCGTGGAGGTGGGCAGTTTTGTTGTTAATGCTACGTATGTTGAGATGTTAGAGTGAGTTAGAAGGTTTACTAGGGGCTTGGGTACTAGTGATGTTATAGTTGCTTTGTTCAGTGGCAAGAGTATTGTTTGGGCAAGGGTTAGGATGAATGTCCCCATCTAGCAGGGAGAGGAGGTATAGTCTATTTATAGAGTTGTGAAATTTACAGTAATAATAAAGTGATTTCCTAATATTTAGATTGATGTACTTAATGTGGGCCAGTCTATGATATGTGGCTTGTAAGTAGCAGGGTCTGGATGTGATGTTGATGTAGTTTTGGGAGATAGCTAGTAGTGGTGTGGAACTGAATTTGGAGGAGAGGAGAAGGTTGGGGTATAATGGTTGTTCATAGGAGGTTAGTAGATAGACAATAGTTAGAGGAGGTAAGAGTGAGGCCAGGAGTAAATGTTTTATTTGACTTGGGATGAGTAATATAGCCATTATTTTAGTTTAAGAAGTGGAACAAAAAGGGGGTTAGGTAGTATCAACAGTTATGAAGATGTAACAAGGAGGGAAGGGAGGGAATGTAATATGAACAGGTGAGGGGATGTGACAAGAAAGGTTGGGAGTTCTAATAAGATGTGCTGCTAGATTGGAGGAGATAGGATGGGGGTGTGGTTTACAGGAATAAATGTAGGACCACTGGGGGTGGGTGGGAATTGAGGTCAGGGTAGGGGAGCGGAGTGAGCCCGCAGGGGGAACGGAGTGGGTAGAGATAAGGGAGTGAAACAGCCAAGGTGAATAATCAGTGGAATGCCGACTGTTAGAGGTAAGTTAATTTGAGGTAGGTGTAGAATGAATAAGATGTAGAGTGGAAGAATTCAAAGGAGGATAGCGGGTAATTACAGCAAAACAGGGGTGTATGAAAGGATGATTGTAGGAAGGTATAGACAGCAGACAGTAGAGTAAGTATTTTCTGGGATAGTGGGATAGACAAAAGATAGGGACTGGAAAATGGTGCCACCTAATGGACAGTCAAATGTATTACAGCAGTAGTAATTTCTGGAGAAGGCTGGACTAGGGCTAGAAATATGATCTGTTCAGCTAGGGGAGGTAGTGGTAAAGGAAGACAGGGACTATACTTTGACTACAGGATAGAGGGGGGTATGGCTGCTGGCTGACCAGGCAGAGAAGCTTACAATTACAAACAACAAGGAATAAGCATCCTACAAATTGGCTTTAATGTCAGTATGAGTAAAACACATACTCTCTTCTTTCCTTTCTTGGAAGAGCACAGGGGTACACTTATAGGGTGATGTTACAGCTGGTAAGGTAAGATGGGTCCTTAGTTGCCTGGTGGATTCTTAACTCCTAGTGGAGGGTAGGCAAGCTGGAGAGCTGAGAGCAGTTATAAAACAAGACAGCAAGCAGAGAGAAAGGAGAAACAAAAATTCTTATTAAGTTAGTCCACAGAAAATGCCTAAGTCCTAATCATCATCTTCTTTCAGCTGTTCCCGTTAGGGGTCGCCACAGCAGATCACCTGTTTCCATTTCTTCCTGTCCTCTGCATCTTGCTCTGTCACACCAACCACCTGCATGTCCTCTCTCACCACATCCATAAACCTTATCTTAGGCCTTTCTCTTTTCCTGTTACCTGGTAGCTTCATCCTTAGCATCTTTTTCCCAATATACTCTGCATCCCTCCTCAGCACATGTCCAAACCAATGTAATCTTGCCTCTGGCTTTGTCTCCAAGCCTTCCAACCTGGGCTGACCCTCTAATATACTTATTCCTAATCCTGACCACCCTCGTCACACCCAGTGCAAATCTTAACATCTTCAACTCTGCCACGTCAAGCTCTGACTCCTGCCTTTTTGTCAATGCCACTGTCTCCAACCCATATAACATAGCTGGTCTCACTACTCTCTTGTAGACCTTCCCTTTCACTCTTACAGGTACTCGTCTGTCACAAATCACTCCTGACACTCTTCTCCACCCACTCCATCCTGCCTGTCCTCTCTTCTTCACCTCTCTTCCACACTCACCATTACTCTGAACTATTGACCCCAAGTATTTAAACTCATCCACCTTCGCCACCTCTACTCCTTGCATCCTCACCATTTTTCTATCCTCCCTCTCATTCACACACATATATTCTGATTTAGTCCTGCTGACCTTCATTCCTCTTCTCTCTAGAGCATATCTCCATCTCTCCAGGGTCTCCTCCACCTGTTCCCTACTCTCACTAGAGATCACAATGTCATCTACAAACATCATAGTCCATGGGGACTCCTGTCTGATCTCGTCTGTCAACCTGTCCATCACCATTGCAAATAAGAAAGGACTCAGAGCTGATCCTTGATGTAGCCCCACCTCCACCTTAAACACATCCATCACTCTCACTGCAGATCTCACAGCTGTCACACTACCCTCATACATATCCTGTACCACTCTAACATACTTCTCTGACACTCCTGACTTCCACATACAATACTGTAACTCCTCTCTAGGCACCCTGGCACCCTGTCATATGCTTTCTCTAAGTCTACAGAATCACAATGCAACTCCTTCTGACATTCTCTGTACTTCTCCATCAACCCTCTTGCGTCAAGAAGGGCATCTGGTGTAAAACTTCACCAAATCATTTCATGCAGTCACCAGTAAATATTTCACAGAAAAATGCCTAAGCAAATACTTAATCAGCCACAATTATACATTCATCCCACAACGCTGGCTATAGTACAGGAAAAGATAACATCATACTGCATTTAGACTGCCATTCAACAATGTCAGACACTGTGGGATAATTAACTACTGGTATGGTCTGTATCTATCTTAGGTACCCTTATATAGTCAAAGCACAGTGAGTACAAGAGCTGTTTGTCTCTAAGCGAGTGAGGAAAGTAAGTACAAAAACTGTTTTCTTCTAGGTAATGAGAAAGGTTGAGTACTGTAGTAATTTGTAGCTTACTTAGTGCTTACAACAAGTTCTGAACAAGTGCTGAGCATGCATAAGCACATTCAAGTGCTAAAACTAAGCATCTGTATCTGAACTAGACTAGTTACAGAAGGAAACAAGTGCAAATGCGGGCTTTTGAAAGAGATGGAAAAATTGCCCAAATGGCCAATAACTACAATTTCTGGGCCAGAAACCACTCCTTGTGTTGTAGATAGGTCACCTAGTGTTTACCACTCCCATTGATAAGCTAGCAGGCTTCCCTCCAACACAGAAAGGCATGGGGGCCTCAGGAGCTTACAAATAGTCTTGGATACAGCATATCTATATCTGGTTGAGACTAGTTACAGGAAAGGGGATAAACAAGTGCAAATGCGGGCTTTTAAATCAGAAAGTTGAGAGAGATGTAAAACTGCCCAAATGGTCAATAACTACAATTTCTGAGCCAGAGCCACTCCTTATGTGGTAGATAGATTCCCTAGTGCTTACCCCTCCCACTGATTAGCTCGAAGGCTTCCCTGCAACACAGAAAGGCTTATGGGGTTCAGGAGCTTACAAACAGTCCTGGATACAGCAAATCTGTATCTGGACTAGACTAGTTACAGGAAGGGGGGGGGGAGACAAGTGCAAATGCATGCTTTTAAATCAGAATGTTGAGAGAGATGGAAAAACTGCCCAAACAGTCAATAACTACAATTTCTGCACCAGAAACTACTCCTGATGTGATAGATAGGTTGCCTAATGCTTACCACTCCCACTGATAAGCTAGCAGGCTTCCCTTCAACACAGACAGGCTTGGGGGGGGGGCACTCAGAAGTTTACAAACAGTCCTGGATATAGCAAATCTGTATCTGGACTAGACTAGTTACAGGAAAGGCAGGAAACAAGTGTAGTTTTTTTTGTTACAGTTAAGCAGAACACGGGTTCTAGCAAAGTTTTTTTTTTTTTTTTTTTTTTGTAAAGGAAAGAGAGAGAGAGGAGAACCAGAAGATAACTCAAAGTTAGGAAACTACGTGGGTTGACCTTCTCAAATGTAACTCAAGGTTAGGAAACTAAGTGGGTTGGCCTTTTCAAATATTCTCTCTGTATTAGGCAGAATGAGCTAAAGACACTAGACTGGAAGGAGTGTCCCAGATCAAATATACAGTAGGGGTGGACAACTGCAAAGCCAAGTGTAACAGCAAGACACCAACCGGGAGAGAGGGTGGAGAACAATACTAAAGCTACTAGCCTACACTCTTTTAGACAGTAAACACTACAGAAATGTTTATCACAGCAGAAGAACAGCAGTGAACCATAAAATGAAAGTTTTAAACAGATAAAGGAGCCAGGAGACTCTACCAAATGCTTTTAACTGCAAACAAATCAGTTATATGGTACACTCCTTGGCAGGAAATCAGAACAAACAAATAGGTGCTTAACAAGTACAGAAAATGTTCTGTTAATACCTTTCACACAGTGAAACTAGTTAAAAAGCTTTACAAACAGTGTGACAGTAAAATCCTTATTTATCAGGCCCTGTAAGGCAGACAATTTTAGTTTAACCATGCAGATTAGTTAACAGAAGTAAAATACAGCAAAAAGTATGCAGCAAGCAATAAAAAGTGCTATATATAAATTGCTAGAAGCAATAACTAGTAAAAATAAGCTAAAAAACAGGATACTTATATATCTCAGATCAGAGTTGCAGTCAATGCCCCTCCTCCATCAGCTCAGTGTGTATAGACAGAAATCCTCTCAAAGTTAGGGCTTAAATACCAGAAGATACTACCTTAAACAACCTTTTTAAAAAAAAAGCTCAAAAGAACCAATGAGTTCTTGCTCCAAGCCCTAGACCATCCAGCCTACACCAGCCAGCAGCCAGTCAACACAATCCTGCCACGAAGGTAAAGCAAGGCTTCTGATAATTTAAGATGGCCTGGTCATGTGCTCAGAACAATCACTGCAAAAACAAACAGGCACAGAGACAGCAAATCTGAACTGGGACAATACTAAAGCTACTAGCCTACACTCCTTTATACAGTAAACACTACAGAAATGTTTATCACAGCAGAAGAATAGCAATGAGCCACAAAATGAAAGTTTTAAACAGATAAAGGAGCAAGGAGACTCTACTGAATGCTTTTGACTGCAAACAAGTTTTTTATATGATACACTCCTTGGCAGGAAATCAGTACAAACAAATAGGTGCTTAACAAGTACAGAAAATTTCATCACTGATTTGCCAGAAAAATCAGATTTTATGAGGAACAGATAAAAAATATGAGGCTAAAATATGAACTTCTTTGAAAATCTGGAAAGTTGAAAGGCATTCAGCAACTAGACCTGATGTTTTGGAGTATACATTGTATAAATATATGACTCTACTAAAGAGAATACTGTGGTATATTTTTTTACTGAATGGGCATAAATTGGACCTTAGATGGAAAAATGTGTGAAGGGGTGTAAGATTAATATGGAGAAATAAATTCATGGGAGAGTTAAAAGACTGAATGTTGACAAATACTAATTAGAAAACCGTTATGGGAGTTACAAAGAATATGTTTGAGAAATTTTTAGTGGAGTTTGGAGGAAGGGGAGTTTTGGTATAAATACTTGTCATGATTATTATTATTATTATTATTATTATTATTATTATTAGGAGTAATGCATAATATTCTAGAATCAGGGAGTCTACCTCTACAAAGAGAACAGTCTCAAGAGGGCCACATCAGAGATTGGTCCTTGGACTGTACCTTTTGGCATTTACTTCTCTGAAAGTCAAGGCCAGTGTCTAGGGGCTCTGGCTGACCAAATTTGCAAATGATTGCAAATTAGGAAGAGGCATAGAATCCCCTACTGATGCTAATATTTCCAGGAAGGGGTGACACAGACAAATAACTTATATCAGATCCATGGACTAAAACTAAATTCCAAGAAATGCATAATAGCATTGTTTGGGAAGTCATACACCCTGGTAACTATCACACTGACAACATGACCTGAGGGTCGACCGAATAGTCAGGGCCTTGGAAACACATATAGACAATAATCTAGCCTTTGTCTATCATGTATCTAGAGCAGTGAGGAAATCATTTCATGTTGTACAGCTTATAAACAAAGGTATGACATCATCTACACCCAAGGATGTCATTTTTCCACTGTATTCAGCATTCATCAGACCTGTCATTAAGTACAATGCCCCCTTTGATATGTACCTAACCAGACACAGCTAACAACTGGTACATTCACAGATGTTCCTCTCTAAAATAATATAGGGAACAGGTAACATATCCTGTGCAGACCACTTCAAAGCTCTATCCCCGTATTTAGGCTGATAAGAGGTAATCTATGCCTTTTATACAAGGCATTATCAAATCCTACTCTTATGGATATCCTGCCACTCTGCAAAACAAACAGCATCAAACTTACCCTTCTATAGCCTTTAACCTTGCTTGTGATATAAATAGGACCTGCTGAAGAGCCTGATAGTATCCCAGAGTTTACCCTTCTCTGGAATAGGTTCCCCATCCATGTGAAGCAGAGTTCTTCCCTAAACCAATTCAAATGTAACTTGGAGAATTGGATGTGGAACAGGAAATTAATTCCAGGTTTGTCACCTATGTCTCTACTGGACACAGGCACCTGTATATGGTTCACCTCCCAGTCCCTTACTTGTAAATGTTTCATCTTCCATGCCCCTGCTTAGAATTATCAGGGGTAACAGAACCTGTCAGGACTTTTGGGGTGCATGGCTAGGCTTAGAAAGGCTCTAATGGCCATTACCCTTGCACACAAAAATGAACCTGTGAACCTATGAAGCAGATGGGGAATAAGAATTATTTGTTGTGATGTCAAGAAGGTGTTTGATAATATATGATCAGTTATGGGAAATTTGAAAGCACATGGAATAAAAGAGCGTGTAAAAATGGTAAAATCAGAATATTAGAATAATAGTAGTAATATTGCAGTTAATGGATGGATTGCAGAGAAAATAAAATTCAAAAGAGGTAAAGCAGAGGTGATCATTCAGTAGTACTTTATTTTCTTTAGTCATGAATGTAATTTCACAAAATGTTAGTAATAGGTTGAACAAGGGAACCCATATTTATGAAGGGGAAAGTAAGTCTGCCATTAGTTTTGCCATATGCATATGATATAGTAATAATTGCAAAAAATATATATGATGGTTAAATGAAGTGATGAAAAGATTAGAAAATTGACTTGCATAACAATATTTAAAAGAGCAGAAGTTGCAAAGAAAGCAGAGATATAGAGTCATAGTTTCATATTATTCATAGATTCATAATAGGCTAACTATCTTCTTGGGCCATTGTAAGCCTAGCCAATTATCCCATGTGAGAATCAAACCCTGCACCTTGTGTTTCGAAGGTAAGCACCTTAACCATTACGCCAGCCTCCCACCCCTAGGCTACCAAACACATGATCGTTATAGGCCTATCCATGCAACCCAGCCCACTTGTGACCCTGTCTATTATGGGCATTTATTAGGATGGATAAATTTAGGATATTTCTAGAGGTGATGTGGGGGAAGGGGGATATGTCAGTTTGGGCATTACTGTCTGCGTCTGTAATCAGAGACATGGAGGCCAGACCAGGGTGAATTTCCAGTTTTCCATCCAATGGTTAAAGTCACACTTAAATAGGGTTAAAGGAAGGACTCTGCTTCAAATATGTGAGGAGTCTATTCCAGAGCATTGGATAAACTCCTTAACCATTATACAAGAAGACAATGTGAGGTATTGGGCATTGTTTTTGGTAGCTAAGAAAGGATAAGAAAAGTCACAAAATGTATTAAAGCGGGGTATAATTAGATTAAATTTTAAGAAATTTAAGAAATTTTAAGAAAAAGTATTTAACTAATAAAATAGTGTTAGTGACATTAAATTATTTCAATTCTGTGTTAGTGTTTCCTATGGAACTAAAGAGTAAGCTGTTGCAGATAGTGTTTAATACTATCTGGGGATCAAAATGGAATACATTAAATATTGGAATGATATATAATAAAGCAGAGAACAGGGATTAGAATTGAATATGTTCAAGTATTTTTTCTTGCTGTTTTCTTTATATATTAATTGAATGCTAAGACTTAATAAATATAATAGAAAGAAGATTATTGCAAAATTCTTAAAAGGTGAAGCATGAATAGGTTTGGATGAATGTTTAAAGAAGCAAAAGAAATAAAGAAATAAGGGGAAGGAGAGATGGTGTAGTGGGTAAATTACAGATGTGGAAAATAAATATAAATGAAGTAGAAGGTAAATGTAGGTTATGGTTCTAAAATATTTTGACTGACTATTACTTTAGTCCATGTGAAGATTTGAAAAATACAGTTGAAGAAAGAAAAAAGTAAAGAAATTTCAAAATTTAGCATGAGGAAGATGATTTTATATGCTGACTGGCTATGAAGAAATTGCCTGTGAAATGGTGTATATTATATAAGAATTTAAATGGAAGATTATAAAATGTAAGGTTAATGAGACAATTGAGAACTTTCTTTAAATCTGCTAAAGTGGTTAAGTCATGGGAAAAATAAAATATAAATGGACGGGTTAAAAGAAATGAATTTGGACAAGATAATTTATCTTGTATAGAATTATACACACACACACACACATATATATATATATATATATATATATGTGTGTGTGTGTGTGTGTGTGTGTGTGTGTGTGTGTGTGTACACACACACACACACACACACACACACACACACACACAGTGGATATAAAAAGTTTGCACACCCCTGTTAAAATGCCAGATTTTTGTGATATAAAAAATGAGACCACAATAAATCATTTCAAAACTTTTCCCATCTTTAATGTGTACAATTCAATTGAAAAACAAACAAATCTTCTAGGGGAAAAATGTAAAAAATAAAACATGTGCAATATGCTTGTTGCATAACTGTGAACACCCTTAAACTAATACTTTGTTGTGTGCACACCCTTAAACTAATACTTTGTTGAAGCACCTTTTGATTTAATTACAGCATTCAGTCTTCTTGGGTAGACACCTGTCATTAATTAAAGAGACTCTGATAACCCCAAATAAAGATCAGCTGTCCTAGTAGGATTTTCCTGACATTTACGCAGTTGCCTCCTACAGCAAAAGCCATGCTTCACAGAGAGCTTACAAAGCATCAAAGGGATGTCATTGCTGAAAGGTATCAGTCAGGAAAAGGGTGCAAAAAATTTCCACAGTGTTGTATATACCATGGAAAACAATGAAGACAGTTATAAAAAAGTGGAGAAAATATGGGACAACAGTGACGTTGCAAAGAACTGGACATCCATCCAAAATTGTTGAAAAGACAAGATAAAAAATGGTCAGGGAGACTGCCAAAAGACCTACAGCAACACCGAAGGAGCTGCAGGAATTTCTGGCAAGTACTGGTTGTGTGCTACATGTGCCAACAATCTACCATATTCTCCATATGTCTGGGCTGTGGGGTAAGGTTGCAAGATGGAAACCCTTTTTTACACAGAAAAACATCCAAGCCTGGCTAAAATTTACAAAACAATTCATCGTCTTCCAAAAGCATGTGGGAAAATGTGTTATGGTCTGATGAAACCAAGATTGAACTTTTTGGCCACAATTACAAAAGGTACATTTGGCAGAAAACAACACTTTGCATCACCAAAAGAACTTCACTTCACACGGTGAAGCATGGTGGTGGCAGTATCATGCTTTGGGGTTGCTTTTCTTCAGCTGGAACTGGGGCTTTAGTCAAGGTGGAGGGAATTCTGTACAGTTCCAAATACCAGTCACTTTTGGGCCAAAACTTTCAGGCATCTGCTAGAAAGCTGACGATGAAGAGGAATTTCACCTTTCAACATGACAATGACCCCAAGCATACATCCAAATCAACACAAAAGAATGGCTTCACCAGAAGAAAATCAAAGTTTTGGAATGGCTCAGCCAGAGCCCAGACCTAAATCCAATAGAAAATATGTGGGGTGACTTGAAGAGGGTTGTGCACAGGAGATGCCATCACACTTTGACAGATTTGGAGCATTTTTGCAAGGAAGGGTGGGCAAATATTGTCAAGTCAAGATGTACCATGCTGATAGACTCCTACCTAAGAAAACTGAATGCTGTAATTAAATCAAAAGGTGCTTCAACAAAGCATTAGTTTAAGGGTGTGCACATACAACAAAGTATTAGTTTAAGGGTGTGCACACTTATGCAACCAGTGTATTGTACGCTATTTATTTTTTTATATTTTTCTCCTAACAGATTTTTTTTGTTTTTCAATTGAATTGTACAGGTTATGGGTTACACTAAAGGTGGGAAAAGTTTTGAAATGATTTATTATGGTCTCATTTTTTATATCACAAAAACCTGGCATTTTAACAGGAGTGTGTAAAATTTTTATATCCACTGTATCTATCTATCTATATATATATATATATATATATATATATATATATATATATATATATATATATATTTTTTTTTTTTTTTTAATTTTATTGTTATTTGGTCTGACTGTATATGTCCATTTTCAGCAGAGACCTGGGGAGAAAAGCTCCAATGAACATAAATAAATAGTTATTTTACATGACAGATTTGAAAATAAAGTTACATCTTAAAACAATTCTAATTCAATATATATATGTACACATGCACACACACACATATATATATATATATATATATATATATATATATATATATATATATATATATATATATGTGTGTGCATGTGTACACATATATATATATATATGTGTGTGTGTGTGTGTGTGTGTGTGTGTGTGTGTGTGTGTGTGTGTGTGTGTGTGTGTGTGTGTGTGTGTGTGTGTGTGTGTGTGTCATACATAAGATGTGTTTGTTGCCAACACATTGCTCCAGGGGATACATTTCTATTGAGGGCCCTTAATTTTACTTTTCATTTTGTAGAAAAGTCTAATTGTAATTCCACTAACATTGTCTGTAGTGTGGTCTCCTTCTAGAACATTTTATGTGGGAAAAAAACAGTAGAAGACACAGCAACAGGATCAAAGAACATTTTCAATGCTCTAGCCAAGCACATTAAAGTCAGCACTCAGTGTTCCCTTTTTTAAATTCATTGTGATTGAAAATGTTTCCATTATTTTTGGTGACTGTAATCCATTACTAGGAACTCAAATGGCAAGTGAGAATTAGGGTGGACGCGACCCCTGGACCTAATGGATATTTAAATATAAATAGCATTCTTAGATAGAATTGATAATGGTGATGTCATTAATATGCTAATTAGCCTACCCTTATAGTGATACTAATGCTTAGTTGTGTTCCATATTTCTGATGAAGTTCGACGTGAAACATTTTACAAACGAAAACGCTCAAATTGAAGTTATGTCTTTCGTGATCACTTACTAAAGCTGTTCATTTGTATAGTTCTTCCATTTTTCAGAAGGTATTTTTTTATTGTATTTAGTTTCATATTACCAACTTTGGATAGTTTTTTTGTTTTTCATGTATATATATATATATATATATATATATATATATATATATATATATATTCATATGGGTCTACCTATTACATTTACCCAAATTTCAAAAACACAAGACGACTTCACCGAACACTGAACATACCGAACCAACAAATCACTTATATTCTTTACAGAGAAACAAACCACTTAGTCACCAGGGTGAACTTTTCCCTTTTCCCTAGTGTAATGCAATCTCAGAGTTGGCATATTTAGTTAGGGGGGGTGGGGGTGCAGCCCCCTACATGAGGGTGGGATGAAGCCCCCCAATTGCATGGGTTTAATTTGTGTTGGTTGTTTCTTTTGTATCCTGGTGGCCAAGTGGCTCATTTCCCTATAAATACAGTAAACTCTCAGTTAACTGGAACTCAAGCAAAAGAAAAAAAAAAAACAAATCAAAGTAATGCAGTATAATTTTCATGTGTTGCACTTTCTGTCACCCCCCCCAACAGAAACATACCTTACGTTTTTAGAGTTTTAGAGTTTTTTAAAAAGGAAGATAGGAATAAACTCCCTCTCTTTCCAACCTAAGAACACGTCAAACCAAACAAATAGCATAGGGTACAGTATTAGTCATGCCTATTTTTAAAAGTAACTGTCAAGCAACCAGAAACTACAGTTATCTGGCACCTACCAATCCCCATGGTGCCTGGTTAACTAAGAGTTTACTGTATTATCATTGATTAGTTGCTTTGGAAGTTTGAGCCTTCGGTGATTAGGTTTAGATGAGGTTATAAAATTAATAAGCTATCAGTCATGACAAAAAAGAGTGGGGGAGTATAATCATGGAGAATGTGAAGAATGTATAATTTTAATTTGTTTTAGGATGTGCTTTTGGCTTGTTTTATAATATATTTTAATTTTTAATGTTGTAAGTTGCAAAGAAAGGAAGCCTACTCTTTTCAGTATGTACCATGGGTAACAACCACCTGAGTTACTACTAACATAATGTAGCTGGGACGTCGGTTTAATATCTCATCAGAAAGACAGCATAGTTAGGGGTGCAGCATCCCCCATTATGCTATACTGTACAGTCTGTATGGGAAAAATTAATTTGGACACTTGGTTTGGGGAGGGAACCAACAACTTTCTAATCTTTTAGCACCAAATGTGATGTACCTGCTAATCCACTGAAACTAATGCAGCATAGCAGACATGGGTATAAACAAAAACTTTCTTCTCCGGAAAAAAGTTAATGTGACAGACCCATGATCTTGTGATCCTTTATATAAACAAGCTACATTTGCTGACATATGCTGATACTTTACATCTAGATGTACATATCATCCAACATCATGCACAAGGCTGCTTGGAAAAGAACAGCATTGTAAACATGACACAGGCATATATTTTTTATGTTTAAGGAGCATCTTGTAACCTTAGCAAAATATTTGTTAATCCAAGGGATAGATTCCAAAATACTTGCTATCAGTGTAAATTATTTACTTTGGTATAAATCTACCCTGATTCTGAAAGACTTGTTCTTGCTGTAAGTGCCTTACTTCAGTGAAAGGCCTGTTTATTAATAAGCTTACCCTGGGAACCGGATTCTAAAAGAACTGCTGTCAGAGTAAATTACTAGCTCTGGTGACCGTGCTGAATGTTAATTGGCTAATTATCCCTATGCTAACTAGACACATGCTGTTTTCCCAGAACTTCTGCTAGAAATTCATCTACATGCCTGATTGATTCAGGAAATTACTTGACCATGTAGATCACCACATTATATTACTAAACATGGCAAAAAGGCCATGTTTTACTGCCTGCCATGATCATGGTATGGAGATTGGGGGGAGGGGCACTAGACACCACAGAATACTTTAAAGGCAGGTGCATGAGTGCAGCAACAGAACAACAAGGATCGGAGGTGGGAGCTTCATTAGACCACCAGGCTATAATAGCACTGACAACACAACAGGGATTGGTGGTGGGAGGGTTCATTTGACACCAGTGATTATTCTTAAAGCAAGTGCCATGATGGGGCTGACAACATAATAGGGACCAGGGTGAGGGATTCACTAGACACCAGGGACTATTTTTAAATCGAAGTGCTGTAATGAGACCAACAGCACTATGGGGACTGGTAGTGAGAGATCCACTGGACCGTCAATGGAAATACTCTTAAATGGAAGTGCTTTAATGGCACCAAAAGCTGTAAAGGGATAACGGGGAGGGGAGCACACTAGACACCATGTCATAATAGATATGTTCTATAATGACACTTTGATGTTTTCAGGGGGTGAGGGAACATGGGAAGCTGAACAGGTTAGGAAATGTGGTGTTTGTGCATGCGCATGCTTGTGTGTGTGTGTGTGTGTGTGTGTGTGTGTGTGTGTGTGTGTGTGTGTGTGTGCGCATGCATGTGTTCGTATTGTGTATACTTAGGTGTGTCAGAGAGTGAGTGGGGGGGAATGCCACTGCCTTCATGAACAGCAGTTTACTACCACAATGTGCAGATCAGCAATGATCTGCACATTGTGGTAGTAAATGTGAGCTAGTTGATAATGAGGTCTAACCTCATCACAACTAACATGTCTCAGAATCACATACTGGAACATTGTGAAAGCAAGGCATTTAGGTCCTTTAATGAATCCCTGGGATAATCTTTTTTTTGGGCAGCAAATTACTGAGTACCAATAATATTGCATGCAGTTTAATGTGATTACTAGAACCTGCAGAATTTTTATTGAATAGTATGTTCTCAAGTTGTAGCCAGTATACCACTGTAGTTCATTTATGTCAATTTTATATGAACCGTTAGTAAACCATGCTTTTTATCTATTATGGCCAGCTGATCAAAGAAATGTGTTACATATGTATATATATATATATATATATATATATATATATATATATATATATATATATATATATATATATATATATATATATATATATATATATATTGTTGTCCATTATGATTTGCATCTTTTAAAATAAAAAAGTCCAGGTAATTTCTTTTGTGTTTAGTACAGCACAGATGTGATACTAGCTTGTTTTTGTAGATACCATTTCTACTTTTTTATAGTTAAGGCTTGAGTAACAAGTACTTTTATTAAACTGCCATTATGTAATTACCTCTGGATAGGGTACTTCACTTTTACAGTTAACGTTTGTTTTGTTATTTTTTTAATATAAAGAGCAGAGCATGGCATATGGCTAAATATTATGATGTTGGGTGCTGTTTTTTACTTACATTCCAATAATATTTTTGGACCAAAATTCTGTAGTTGATTTTGACCATTGCAGTCTTTTTGACAAAGCCTACAGGACATCATATTATTTTCAAAAGACACTTTTATGATAAATATTTGCTGGGAGTCTACTGGAACTTCTCTTACATTTTATTTATTTATTTTTTATTTTTTTGCTTTGTCAAATGCTGTTCGGAACCCTATGAAAAATTAGCCTTTTTGGGATTATGCAGTAGATTAGATACATAATCCGCTTGTGATGGCGAATGTATATTATCTAAAATGTAATTTCCCTTAAGATTAACTGCATTCCTAGCTACTGGGAACCTATATTTATGTCATACATTTTTGAGAGGTTACTTCTGATTTTTTTACAATACTTTTTACTATCATTACATTTATGGATGCCATTCTTTTCTGTGGCAAATCAGGATATCACTCATTTTATCACCCAGTACAAGAGTTGACTGTTTATTTGAAATTCCTTTTTCCTGTTCTTTTACTAAATATACATGGATATATTTAACTTCAAAAAATTTGTACTATCAACCTGCATAATGTGAACAACAAATGATCAATATTTTGCACATTGACACGCTACTACGCATGCTCCAAGAAAGAATCTTGGAGCATACAAAAACTCTTAAACTAAAATGAAAGCAAACATTGCTACAGGAAAGGAAATTCACTAGTCCAAGTATGATCTAATGTGCTACTTTTTTGACAGGTGTCAACAAACGGTTTAGTTGACCGAATTGTATAGTATAAACAGATGTCGACCAAAGCATTATTCTATAAAAGTAGTGGAATGCATATATATCTGTTTATCTAACTATCTATATCTTTATCTATGCTTATATCTATTTATCTATATTTATAGAGAGACAGATTAATAGATAGATATGTATGCATAGAGTATATATGTATGAGTATGTGTATATATTGTTGTATCTTTCGGCTTTTCCCGGTTAGGGGTCGCCACAGTGGAACTCCGGTCTGCTAATGACTGGCAGTAGATTTTTACATACCGAGTTGACAGCTCTGAAGCACAACCTTCAATGTAGGTGCGCTCATTCATGCATGTCTCCACATAGAAGACGCTTTAGCTGAGAATCGAACAGGACAACGTCTTACTGTGAGGTGACAATGCTACTATATATATATATATATATATATATATATATATATATACACACACACACACACACACACACACATATACATAGAAAATATATATAATTTTTCTATTCATCCCATCAACATTGTCTACTACTGTTTCACATTTTAAGAGATTTATAAACATTTGTTTTTAGTTACATTTTTTCCTTGTTGCCTATTTGAATTTGCATTTTGTGATTTTTTTTCACTCCCTACCATTACATTTTAATTGAGTTAATGTTTTCAGCACATCATCCCCTAGAACTAAAGTTAATTGCCTGTTTTCCCAAACCAGTATGATTTTTATTTATTTTTATAGCACGTTATTTCCTGTTAATCAGGGCCACACTCCATTGATACAGTAAATTAGCAACCTATCAATACCTAATGAACAGATAGCAGCTAACATTGCTATTTTTAACTGAGGTGTAGCCTCCCCTGTTGTTTTAGTATCTAATTAATATAAAATAAGTTCACAGATACTTATTAGGCTATTGATCTGTGAGAATCTTAAGAAGCCTAGCCTACATTTCCAAGGTACTTTTTACCCATTACCAGGGGCGGCTCGTGGCATCGGACTGCCGGACTGCAGCCCCCTCAGCAAGAAAACAGAAAAACGTATTTTTTAGTTTAATTATTTTTTTTTTTAATGTCTCAGTTTAGTTGACTACTTGACTTTCTTACTCGTCTTGTTTCTCTGCTGCCGACTAACTCGGCGAGTACGCGCATGCGCACTTTGACAACTTCAGGTTGCGGCGGATTTAAAAAAAGGCATTTTTTTTTTTTCTTTGTGCTGCAGCCTGGAGAGCGAATTAAGGCATCAGTGTGATCCCTGCAGTCTATGCGGTTCCAAACCGCATAGAATTGGAGGGGGTTCGGACTGCCACGTCTGCAGGCACGTACATGACGTGCTTGGGCAAAATGGCTGCTGATTGGTTGTTGCTCTCTTCCCGGGCTTTATGTGCTGGGAAAAGTGCGAGAAGCAAACAGTTACAGCCAGTTTCGGTTGTGGAGTGTACTGAGTATATTGAATCAAGTGAAGTCTTGATTTATTTATTTAATTCTTGGCGGCCTAAGGCTATTTAGTTAGCTGTGCTGGGTGTTATCAGCTAGAGTGAGAAGAGTACAGCGAGTTTTCTTTGTGGTGGTATGTATAAACACACCCATTTTTCTGAACTATGCTGTCAGCCAAGATTTGGTGTATTTTAGCTAGTGAAACTTAATTCATTGAACTTTTTTTAAACAGTCTGACTTCAAATGTTCCACACAGCTTCCCAGTTCCTTTAAAGTCTGCTATCAAGATTTCTTGAAAAATTCTGTAGTTTATTGAACTAGTACAGTGTAAGTGTGTGTGTGTGTGTGTGTGTGTGTGTGTGTGTGTGTGTGTGTGTGTGTGTGTGTGTGCGCACCTGTGTGCGTGTGTTTAATTGTTATTCATTTTGTTAAGGCATTGCTAAGTATTATGTGACATATTTAATTTGCAGCCACTGTTATGTAGGGTGTAATGGCTGTATTTGGTATGATAAGGTAAGGTTACTGGTGTGCAATGTTTATGTTATATAGTATGTCATGCTTACATTAAATTTGCCAGGGTAATATTATGAGACACATAATGGTTCCATCCTGGTTTAATAGTTAACATCTGTGTAGTGTATAATTCCAATGGAATGCAGTCTCCAGTTGTTAGATTTGGTTTGGGAAGGTACTATTATTTCATGTGCATTTAGTTAACTACTTTTGATAGTGTGTAAATGTAACATTTAATCTTGTGTAATACTGTTGTATAATATGTAAGGGTTAAATTTGTTTTAACAAAGAACTGTTATTTACTTTGGTAAGGTATTGTCAGCAGTGAGTATTAATTATGCCATATATAGTGTAAGGCACATGTTCAATTTACTGAGGCAATGTTATGAAGCATAGTATGGTGCCATTTAGTTTAGCAGAAAATACTTGTGAATGGCATACAATATGTTCTTTCTGGTAGGGTGTAGCTATAAAGCATGCAATGGCTAGATGTTGTTTGCAAAGTACTGCAATATACTGTGCAATAGTTACATCTGATTTGTTAGGGTAATATTTCATTATATATAATGGTTTTACTCGGTTTTGTGAGGTACTCATATAGTAACAGTGAACATTACTTTGGTAAAATTCTATTATGTAGTATATAATCTCAATGTATACACACATTGTGTTACTACTAGTAAAGGCACTCAGGTTACAGCCAGTATCTGTCCACATGACGCACTGCTGAAAGCTTTTATGCTTAATTCATACAGTATGATTACCATGTAGATTGGGTATAATTATGTTACCTGTTTTTGACTAGTAGCTAAAAAATATCCATACACAATTGTACATTTAAAAGACAGTCAAAGTGTGGAACAAAAAAATCCTGTAGCACGTACTGTACACTCTGTCTGCTGGGACACATACTACTGCACACCACTTGGTATTTCTGGTTTCAGGTTAGCCAATCTGTTTTATGAAAATGAGCTCTATTTGTTTGAATATGCCTTTTGCTGACACTCAGTACTTGTGTTTTTAACTTAGCAAATCTGTTTTATCATAGTGCACTCCAGCTGCTAGAATATATGTTTTTGCTGCTATGTGGTACTTGGGTTTTTATATTAGCTAAAAAGATTTCTTGAATAACAGTTCATATCTCTGCTAGAATATGCGATTTAGGCTAGCCAGACTGAGCTCATGATTTCAATGCATATCTCCACTAAGTCATATGCTGTTAAAATGACTGATTTGTACAACTGCTTTCATTCATTGAGATATTTCAGCGATATAGTGGATGTTTACTCGCTTTTGTTGTTATCGACCTCCTACTTTGCATGACCTCATTGTACGATCTCCTCTATCCTATCTACCCCTATATATTTACTAGTTTTCCTGCAGCCACAGCTTCCATTTCTTTTGCTCCCTCTCACTGATAACTGGTACCTAACTGGTTTCCTCTTTCTTACTTCTCCTCATTTTAGGTATACAAGCCCTGCTCCTTGCCATCCAGTAATAATCTAAACTATGAAACTCAAAATGAAGAGTTAAACATAGCACTCTGCCAACATGTATAAAGATTCAGCCTACTACTTACGAACCCAGCAGCAGTGAAGAATCATTAACGTTGTCTATGTTTGTTGCACATTTTAAATAATAAACTATCTCTTTGTTCTCTCACAGGAACGGATCCCTCACACATCACCATAATGCACCCTTCCCCACATTTTATTCCCAGCCCTTAGTATAGTTTTTGTCTGTCTTGTAAAGTGTCCTTCTAATGTTCTCCACCTGGAAAAACTCCATGCCTATCTTATTATACCACCTATAACCACCATAGCTCCGATTAATTCAGTTTACTTGTGTTTCTTCAATTTCCAGCAACTCAACTGCTAAAGTAACATATTGGGTTAAAGTTGCCAGTACTTACATATTGATTTTTTTTCTAAGGACAGTTGCATCTTGGGTCCAAACAGCTTCATTCACACTGCTCTGGCTCTCTCCGCTCCCCTACTCCACCCCCAAATGCAACCCACCCCCACTACTCGCAAATATATACTTAAACACTTAACACTCCCCCTAAACATTAAGCCTATTCAAACTCTTTAAGCAGAACCAACCGCAATCTACACACATCAAGGATGTTAGTTCAACACATACTTCTTCCATACTTACTTATATTAACTTACCACACTACCGCTTATGACAAACAACACATCACAAGCATTTACTCTCCCACTAACTGATTCAATGCTCCACAAAACTCCATGTTATTAAGTATAGTCATATCACCTAATCTCTATAATAGCTCCCACATAGAATACTACACACTTAGATACAGAGACTTACATTCAAAACATCACATATACTATACATTTGCCAAAGTACTACCCAAAAATAGCACACCTACATCTGATAAAAGCCAGTTACCTTAAACTATGTGGGGACATACATCCCAATCCAAGCCCACAAACACACACTGCCCTTACTCTACACACTACAATACCTGACAGCATCAGTAACCTAACACACAACAGTTCTGACCTCCTATTATTAAACATGAAGCTGAGAAACATCCTAAACAAGGTACACGAATTTCACTCAACTCTCACCCTATACTCTCCCGACATTGTAGTCTAACTAAAACATGGCTCAAGTCCCACATAAAAGATACTGAAATCTTGACTTCAAGCTACAAAATACACAGACTTGATAGAACCCAAAAACGTGGGGGCAGCTTAGCCATAGCATACAAGGACACACTCAAATTGGAACAAATTTTAAATGAACCCCCAGACCGCAACAACTCAGAAATCTTAATTACACAACTATATCTGAACTCAAAAATGCACATTACAATAATTGCCACCTACATTCCCCAAGGTAACAACCCCTCAACAATCAAGAACCTTCTCAAGTTGGTCTGCCTCCACTTTTAATCAGTAAACTATTATAATAGAAGACTCTTACTTGGACTGGGCCTCCTGCTGCTCCGAAAATCCTACCAACTTTATTAACCATTACGTCTTTTCTCAATTAATACTTTCCCCAACCAGAATCAATAAACATAGCAAATTGCAATCAATCCTTGACTGGACACTAACAAATATGCCCTTTTTGGCTAAGAAACGTTTTTACAAGTGGGGGTATCACAGCGATTGCTACTTTCAGCATGTTACTTGGTACTTTTATAAAGCTGAATATAAATTATAATTAGATCTGCAGTGCAAGGAGAAGTGATTTGAGTTGAGTGCTGCTTGTTTTTTTTATACTCGATTTTGACTGGCATTCCAGTAATGTATTTAAAAAGTAATTTCTTTTTTCATGCCTCATAATCTTTTTGTTTACATCTAGATATTAAGTAAACTGTCATGTAGCCAAAGTATTGAAATATTTTTTTCTTCTACACTTCATTTTGTCTTTATTGAACTCTCATAATGACAGTTTGGCACCCAGGGCAGGGTAGTTAAAGTCCCAGTTTTTGCGTTTTTTAGCATAGCCCCACCCCTTTTGAGTTAGCCACACCCCTTCCATTTGCCCCATCCATTCAGCTGTTTCCTGAAGCCCCCTTTTGATTTGAAGCCACCAGCTGCCACTGGCCATTACATTTTACATACAGAAAACCCAGAGATGGGCATAACAAAGATGTGTTGGGTTATTTACTTGTTGCTCCTTTTCATAAGTGGCATGGAGCTAAACTGAGGGTAAATTTGTGGCTTCCCATTGCTGTCCAAATTATATCTGAAAACAGTAAGAGGTACTTTATTGCATGTGAAGTGGAAGTAGGTTCCATAGAGGAGGTATTCTCTGTGATACATACCTATACTTCTGGTATGATCTATTTATGTTGCAAAGGAGATTGAGATTACTTAAGCAGGTGTCTGTGCTACCATTGGGCTTGTGAATGGTCTAATAGATGTGATAGGATAAGGTTTTTAGATTCTGTATATGTGAGGCAGACGGTGACTGTCAGTAGCTTATATGAAACTGAGTTGAGAGAGACTTTGTGATGGTCTGCATAATGTTTGTGATTTAGGCCCTTGATTTTCTTAGTGAAAAAGCATGTTGATTACTCCATTTGTGACAAGTGTTTGAAAAGGTATAAACTGAGTGCTACATTATATTCAGTGATTGGCTTGATAGAAGACATGTACAGTGTTATGATCATGTCCCTGGAACTGGATGCCATACTTTAATACTGTGTGCTGAAAAAGGACTTCCTTACAATAGTAGGTACATGGTGATTAAAAAACTGCATGTTGCTGACATTGGTTCTCTGATACTTGAATACGGAAACAACTTTCAGGAGTATGTTGTCAATGTAATAGTTAAAAGGAAATTCATGTTTGTGGAAAGACATGATTATGCATTTACTGGCATTTTGTTTTATCCATGATTTTGACACCAGCTATTTATAGGGAAAGACTTTCTTGGATTATTTTGGTGTTCTCTGGGGAGTTTATGATGGCTGTAAGTTTACAGTCATATGCAAACTTGGTCAGCTGTAAACCCTTAACAAATACTTTGATCTCCAAAAAGTAATTGTAAAGAGAAGTGGATCTAGCACTGAATCCTGAAGTACACCACTAGTAACATGTGTTTTGGAGGAGGTAGAGCTACCCACCCTAATTTGTTGAATTATATTTATAAGCCAATTTGCTATCTAATGAGTTACATAGGGATTTACACTTAGCAGGGAGAGTTTGTGTATAATACATGAATGCAGGATGTGATGTTGTCCATTGCCTCTGTCAGGTCTATTTATGCAGCATATACTGAATTTACCTTATCCGTTGCTTCAGTAACCCTCTTGAAGATGGCTGTAGCTTATCTATGTCCTTATTTCTTAATTATATAATAATTATTTCCACAGCTTTATAGATGGGTACTGTCAAGCCTGTGGGTTTATAATTACATGAGTCCACTAATGTCCCATGTTTGTGCATGGAGATGACAGATGCTGTGCTACATTCATCCAGGAGGAAGCCTGTTTTGAGGATGATACTAAATAACCTTTGTATGGGGACTGAGAAGTCAGCTTTCAGGTTGGTCAGTAGGAAGCCTGGTATGTTATCTGTCCACAGAGAAGTAGTGCTCTCAGCTTTGGATGATCCCTTGATGACTTGCTCTTGGGAGATTTGAGGGAAGGTGTAGATGCAGAGATGTGATCTACGAATTCAGGAGGATGAGGGAGCATGAAGAAGTTTGAATTAAATGTCTCCACTAATTGATTACCTTTGTCCTCTCAGCCTGAGTATGTGATATCCTCACTTTTAGCTTTGCACAGTGCTGGGCATTATGTGTGAGATTTCTAACAGTAGTTAAAGAAGCTTTGTGGTTACCCTACAACTGGGGGGGGGGGGGATAGTTTTACCTCATATCTAGCTTTGGATGATTTGATCAGAATTCAGAGATCCCTTTTAAGTTTAGCAAGAGGGCTATTGGCATCTTGACAGGTTTTTTTTGTGGTGTGTGTGTGTGTGTGTGTGTGTGTGTGTGTGTGTGTGTGTGTGTGTGTGTGTGTGTGTATGTATGTATGTATGTATGTATGTATGTATGTATGTATGTGCAATGAGTATTTTTTCTTCATTTATAAGCTTGTTTACATTAGGGTTCTACCATAGGGGGTTATGTTTAAATTAGCCACTGCTTTTATTTCCAAGGGAGACAGATACATCTGTGCAGCTATTTACATGTGCATAAAATTTGTCAGTAAAAATTCTAGATAAGCAGAATAGTCATCTATATGGAAGCAGCTTTTAAATTTTGCCAGGTCATCACTAAGTTTTAGTAGATTTGCCTTGTGATTACATCTGAAAACCAAGGTATTGGATGATGCATCCAGCTTTAGCCTTAAGGTGAATGTGACTGATCTGTAATCCTACTTAACCATGGAGGGTGTCCCAGTTGTTGGCGAACAAAGCTGCCCCATGTTGGTAAGGATCAAAACCAGGATTTTATCACACCTTTTTGGGAAGAGGACTAGCTGGTCCAGAGAGATTGTATTGATTAAATCCATAATTTTCTGGTGATAAATACTTGAGAATGTAAAATTCTCTCAGTTAATGGAAGGGTTGATGACGTCTCCTATGAGAATGGTGTTTGACTTCATGCATAAGGGACTTAGTTAGGTAGGAGGTAGGGGTAGAGGGGGACATAGAGGAGATCTCATAGTCTGCTATAATATAATAAGGGCTTTTGGAAATATTAACTTGGGCATGGAGGAATTCCAGATCATTATCTTAATGAGTCTGGTGGTGAAATGTTTTTTTAAGAATATGTAAACACTACTGCATTTTGCACCATCATCTATTTATGGTGGTTCTGAATGTGTGGCAGGCATTTAAACCTTGTACTGATGGAAAGCTCTCATTGGCCTTGAGTCACAGCTCTGTGACAATGCATATATTGGTGTTATTCAGAGTAAGGATCATTTGTAGGGAGTGGAGTTTTTTGTTTAGGCTTCTAGCATTAAGAAATAATTCCTTTATGTTATCCAGATTCCATTTTGTGATTTTGGAAGTTTAGAAGACTGGCATTGCTTAAAGATGGCACCACAGGGTGGACAAATATTTAGACAACCTAGCCTTGGGGGAATAGGTGAAGGCCATCCATGGCAAAGCAATTAGGACTGTCTATGTTCTTCTTCCAGGCTAACATATATATATATATATATATATATATATATATATATATATATATATATATATATATATATATATATATATATGTATTGTACCCCTGTGGAATGACATCAGACATTAAGCCAGTTATTTAAGTCACAAATCTTTTGTTTGCATTGTGTCATCATTCCTGTAGAAGGTAGAATGTTGAGACACACATTTTGAGAGCTCTGTCATATTTCTCTTCATATAGTCCAATGAGATATATAAGCTAATAAAATAGTAACACTAAGAACCAGGGTCCAAGGAAACGCCAATGGCAATCTCAAGGGTAAAAAAAACCAAGATATTTATTTAATGCTTTTGTCCTTATACAAGCAGGACATCATCATCTCTCTACAAAATACTTTATATAGATAAATGCAGATTTAATTGAATAATTAAACACAAATATTTAAAGGCATATACAACAGTAAAATATTCAATAAAAAGTTCTATAAAAGTTGATGGGATCTGAGGAATAAAACTTGTACAAAATGCTGATTAATAAAAGTAGCATTTGAAATATTTAAAATGTTATTAAAACATGAAATAATTGTGGGAATTGTAGTAAATGTTTTACAATTTTGCTGATCCGCAGTTCAGTCTAATCAATTTATTTTAAATAAAACTTTTGAGTTCACTATTCTTTATGACCATACATAAGGCTTACATGTGTTTAAATTTCCTTTTGGTTTAGAAATGCGCAATGGTATGTATGCAAAATTTACTAAAATGGTCAGCTATCATGGTTTTGAACTAATGGAGTTACTTATCAAGTTTAATGAGTTCAGTATCAATGCTTTACTTAAACAAGTTGAAAGAGTGAATTGAGATATTCAGGAATATATCATTTTAACTAATGGGAAGGGTTCTATGTGAAAGTGAAAGTGAAAGTTGTTTCCAACATTGATTAAAAAATGTGATAAAGCTTTTTTTTAAGTATAAGAAACCTGTTAGGGACTCCAAGCAATATGCAAACAACAATGCATGTCTGATTAAGACTCAGTCTTTTAAAAAGCATAGGAATAAAATTTATTTTAATAATGATGGGTTCTTTAACGAGGATGATTTTAATGTTAATTCACACACAGGTGGTGAACAAGAGGGCGAAACTGAGATACACAACAACCTTGTGAACAATGGGGCTTCCCAAGTTTTTTATTCCACCCAAGTCAAAGAGCTTAGCAAATGGAGATCTGAACTCTCATAAGCGTTGGGATAAGATTTGCAACTGCAAACAATGTCTCAAATACCTATTGTCAATTTGTAAAGTTTTAACTTTAAGACATTTTTTCTCCATAAGAAATATTATATCCATGAGAGAACAGGCAGTAAATCTGTTCATATTGCCTTCAGCCATCTCTCTGCTAGGTTCATTAAAAACAATGAACTCAAATGTTTTATCTAAAACACATTGGTTCAGCTAAATTGAAGATCACAACAAACACCCAAAAGCGAATGTCACTTAGTAACACAGAAAAAAAAGTCTCCAAATGAAGGAAACACGTTCAAATAAAGGATGCAGATGAATAAAAAAAACGATCAATTTTATTCCAATACTTGACAGTATACGGTAAGTGTTTTCACAATAATTCAATATTGCTTCATCAGACCAGGAGTAACAACTAACATAAATCCTTATATAACATTGCTAGGCCTCTAAATTCAAAGTAACTGCTCAGAAGCCAGTAAGCCAAAATTAATTACAATTTAAAGACAAAGTTGCTAATTTCTACTCAAGGTTGAATGTGCAATGCATTTCAATACCATTTATAACTTCAAAGCAAATTTCCCTATAAGTCATATTTACAAAATCTATAAATAATAACAACTATTTAAGTAATTAAAATCAAAGTAAGACTATATATAAAAAATATAAATATATATGAAAGCACACACATATCAAATACATATATAATAACTAAAAGTATATCTAATAATTAAATGTGAGTGTATATGTACAACTCATATTAAATATAAATATGAATATAAATATAGTATACACGTTTACAAATATTATTATTTGTGGCAAATCCTGGCACCTGATTGGCAACTGACCATAATCATCTCCTTTCACAGCCTGGTGAGCTGTGCAATGGTGTTTCTCATTATGGAGTATCCTATGACTAAGATATTGAAATATGTGGAGGTTTGCCTTATGATTTTTTTTTAATTCTGTCAGTGTGACTCTTAGCTATATGTTTCATGGTAGGTGCTGCCTGTGTTGTGTGTTTGTTAGGTTCCTGAGTGTACTTGTTTCTTATGCTCCTTTAGGAAGCCTTTATGGTTAAGGTAGGCTACTGTTAAGATTCTCGGCATATGTAAGCTTATGTGCTTGGTCTAAGCTGTATGTGATTGGATTAGTGTGGTGTTGTGCTGTACTAACAACCTGATGTTATTCACTGTGGATTTATGTGAGTGCTTTGCATCCAATAGTATAATAATATAATAATATAATATGTAATTACATCTCTCATAGTGTCAGCTTTTTAAGTAGAAGGTGAACTGCATTGCTACATTATCTGTCAGGGCCCATTTCAGCCAGTCTCGCTACAGAGACAGTGGGAAAGTGCAAATTCATGGTTCTAGGTGCTTTATTATGTAGGATGAAGGGAGCATGATGCCTATGAGATTTAGAGTAAATTACTGGTAGTGGAGATAATGTTAGTCTCAACACAGCTGCACCGGCTAGGAATCATTGATCCTTGGCTCTTAACGTCAGCAGAAGAAAAAGACTTGTAATCCCAGACTGCTTCCTGAGATCTAATATTAACTGGACAATGAAACCTAGTACCAAGGAAATGTAGTTTTTCAGCCTTAAGGATAATAAACACTTTCCTTAAGGAAGAAAAAAACAAAAAAATGAGGAAAATTAGTTGTACAAGAATGATAGCATACAAATAGATAACATGTGGATATTTGTATACCAAAATCATTCAAGTACAACTAGTTTTCCTTTTTTTTTTGTTTGAGTAGTTTTAACTCAGATGTGGTAGGTTCAGTACTCTTGCTATAGTCTTGTCTGTGCAGAACCTAGAGAAGCTGGACACAGCAAATGCCAAGCTGCACAAAGGCCTTGAGGAAGTCCTCACCAATCTGTTAAGTCTCATACACACTGCCCAGTTAGAGACCAGCAGGAGCTCTTTCTGTCACCAGACACAAGCGGTAGCATTAATTCCAAATTGGTCCATAAGAAGCAGTTTTCAGACTTTGCAGTGATTGGTAATTTTTTGGGAAGTTGAGAAAAATACTGACTTACTGCTTCTTGTTTAGAGAAACACTAATCCCAAGCTGATTCCTGAGAATCGCTTATTATGCTCTCTACTGATTGGCATCTAGTCCCAGATGTTACAGATGTTCTAACTAAAATGGAAAAAAGGATTAATATTCTGAATATTGCAATGTGCACTACTTGAGTACAATATGAAACCAAGGCTAACTCAAGCTTTGCATTTCTAATGGGAGGACTATACCAGTTTGATCTCTCACATTGCACTAGAATGAGCAAATGAGATGAGACCAGGAGGAGCTTCCAATGTCAAATTTGCTGTGGGGGTGGGCAGCTCAAAAGTCAACAAGTTTAAAAGCAGAACACGTACTGGGCAGGAGGTTGAGAAAAATTCAGTGCAGTCACCTACCAACAGTAGTCTCACAGCAGTTGCAGCTAAATAAAAATGCAGTTAAATACCCTACATAAGAAATCTTACTTCTCAGTTTCTCTCACTGATTAACTAGAATTAATTCATTTTCACGTACTAAATGTTGTTGTTGTTGTGTCTTTTGGCTTATCCAGGTTAGGGGTCGCCACAGCGGAACTCCAGTCCGCTAATGTTTGGTAGTGGATTTTTACATGCCGAGTTAGCAGCCCTGACGTACAACCTTCAACGAAGGCACGCCCATTCACGCATGCCTCCACACAGAAGATGCTCTAGCTGAGAATCGAACGGGACAACGTCTTGCTGTGAGGCGACAACACTACCGCAGCACCACTACCGCGGGACTTTCACTTACTAAATGGAGAAGTATCCATTATATATTGATTTTTACTCTTATTATATTGCATTTTCATTTACCATGAAGTTTTTCTGTGAATTGTAAAAGATCATGGCTAGAATCAGTAAGAAAAAATGTACTTCTCCATTTCACTTACTAAATGGAGAAGTACATTTTTCTTACTAATTCTAGCCATGAGCTTTTACAATTCACAGAAAAACTTCATGGTAAATTAAAATGCAATATAATAAGAGTAAAAATCAATATATAATGGATGTATGCAACCCTCAAATGAAGACATCCAATCCAAAGTGCAGTGCAGTCATATACCGGCAGTAGTCACACAGCACTTACAGCACTGACTGGTTAAGGGCAACTGGATACTGCTCACTAGTAGCTTATAACATGAATCCTCTGCACTAAACAGAGAGGAAACTAAATGTCAGAAATGAACCTTGAATCCTAGAAGTGTGAGGCAGAAACCTTAATTACTCTGCTCTCTGTAGCATCTACCTTTTTCAGGTTTAACTGCTGTGCCATTTCTGCTATCATTTTTCATTCCCTTTATTTATCAGCAATGGGAAAAGACTCTGGCCTTGCTAGATAGAATATAGCTGCCAGAAAAACAGTTAGTTTCTGAACTGCAACACCATATGAACCTAACACATATGCCTTTCTGTGCATTTAATAGAAATGCATCTTATTATGATATCTCAAACTCTCTCTAGAAGGTGCTCATGTTAATATTTCTTTACACTTTTTACTTTCTGAACTTTTTGTATTAGCTTTTCTTTTTACTGTGTGCTATAGGTACCTTCTGTCTCTAACTTTAATTTTTTACTTTAAATTTCCTTAAGCTTTTGCCACTTCATCTACATGTAAATTTTTAGATCATTCCTTTTTCCTTATACAGGTTAAACTGCTACAACTTAGTACAGGCATTGGTTCATCCCAGCTCCGCTTACCCTCGCTTTGCTTGGGCTTGCTTCACACCTCACCCTGCCCCAAAATACCTCTCGCCCCTGGTGCTGCTACATTTATTACTACTAGACCACACCCCACTTTTTTAAACCAGTCAGTAACAACTTGTCACTCAACAGCACCACCCTCAATCTGATACCACTAGTCCTCTAACTCTAATATTCCTTTTGCCTAAGTTTCAAGTTTCATTCAGTAGATATGCTATCACCCAAAATAGTCTTATTAACTCTACTTCTACCCCTTTTACTCATCCCATATCTGCTAACTGCCTACGAATGTCAAGATCACCCAGGTTTCCACTACCCTAAATTCCAAACATCCATCCCATCTACAACAGATAATAATGCACCTTTACTCACTCTCCCACATGCTTACCTCCTTAACCTCTAAATACTACCATCTTACTAGACCTAGTTACATTAGCCCTAAAACTAGACACTATTATAAAACTTTATTCAAAATCTTAAAACTCATACTCAGGGTACACTACAACCTCAAAAAGGATGGCGACATCCACACAAACCCTGGTCCATCCCCACCTGTTGTCCCTAATCCTCCTACTATATCCCCTTACCACCATACCTCCAACAAATAGACTGCCTAACCCACTGCTGGCCTGCCATCTAAACATTAGGAGCATAAATAACAAAACTCATCACCTGCATGCCCTCTTAGCTGTTCATTCCCCAGATATCTTATGCCTAACAGAAACATGGCTAAAGCCTGCCACCAAAGACCATGAGATTCTGCCACTAGGGTATAGTATGTTTCAACTAGACCATACCACCAGAAAGGGTGGTGAGGTAGCCATACTTTGCAAGTCTACCCTATCTGTCAGCATAGACACCCAACAACCACCCCAGTTCAATAATGCTGAAATTCTTATCTCAAAACTACACATTAACAAAAACAAAAATTTAATCATTGACTGTGTCTACATTCCCCCAGGGAGGAACACAGAAACCTTAGGTGACTTCTTATAGGTTCATAGGTTGGTACTAGGCTATCAGCCCTAGGGCCTATACAAACCTAGCCATAACAATTTCCTGGCTATTTCTTCCCACACTATTTACTTCCCTGGACCCCTGTCTAGCAGGGTGACTGACATGATCCCTGGGGTGAATTTCCTTTCTCCCATCCAATCATCAAGGTTCATTTTGAAGAGGGCCAAAGAGGCATTCTGCTTGACATATATGGGCAGACTATTCCAGAGTCTGGGGAGTTTCTGGGTCAGGAACCTATCCCTCCAGCATGCTTTGTTTATTGTGATGACAAGGTTTAGATCCCTGGAGCATGTGGCTCTGAGGGATTGGGATTTCTTTAAGTGTAGCATGTCCAACAGCTCTGGGTTTGACATGACCTTGTATGTTAAGCAAAGATCGCCTCAGAGTAGACGATATGCGACAGAGTAGAACTGGAGTTTTTTAAGGTGGTCAGAATAGGGCATCTGCTTTAGGCCTGTGATTCTTTTAGTGAGGTATTTCTGTGGCCTTTCCAGTTGTTGCAGATGTCTTGAGAGGTACATACCAAATGGGGCGTTGTATTCTATAATGGGTCTAATGAGGGGTGAGTACAGTGGGACAATTACTTTTTCTGGATGAAAAGCCCTTAGTGATGAGGTGTGCCACATAGAAGGATATCCTGACTGTTGTGGCAATGTGGTTATTGAAGGTGAGGCCACTGTACACCTGTGTCCCTAAGTCTCTTATCACACTTTTGGTGTTTAGTGTACTGTCACCTATGTGGTAATTCACGAGTACATGTTTTTTTCCCAAAGGGGATAACTATACATTTCTTGGCACTGAGCTTGAGCCCATGGCTCTGGCACCAAGCATCTGTTTCTGTAATGCCTTTTTGTAGTGTATCCACATAATTTGCGGATTCAATAATGGCTCCCAGTTTGCAGTCATCTGCGAACTTTGTTAGCCAGTCGATTAGTGTTGACCTGTATTTCAGAGAAGTAGATGCCAAACAAGGGAGGTCCCAGGACTGAACCCTGAGATACTCCACTTGTCACTTGTTTGGAGCTGGATTTGGAGTCAGCTACTTTTACAGTGTGGGTTCTGTCAGTAAGCCAGTTGGCAACCCATCGAGTGACGTAGGGATTAATACTCAGCTTAGTAAGTTTATCTATGATTCCAGAGTGGGGGATGGTGTCAGAGGCCTTGGTGATGTCCAGATAGGCTGTGTGGACTGCCTTACCCTCATCCAAGGCCTTGGAGACTGATTCAAAGAAGTCAATCAGGTTCAGGAGACAAGATCGGTTCTTCACAAACCCAAACTGGGTGGGGTCCAGTATTTTAAGGTTGCCAATGTCTTTGTTTATAAGTTCCATGATAATACGTTCCATGGCCTTGCAGATCAGGCTCATCAGACTGACGGGGCGGTAGTTCCCGGGATCCAAGGTGGATCCCCTTTGTGGAGTGGGATAACTGTAGCTGTGTGCCACACAGTGGGCATGAAGCCTGAGGTGAGGGTATTATTAAACATGACACTTAGCTGAGGTGCCAGTTCATTTTGTAGTTCATGTAGCACACAGCCCAGGATGTCATCTGGTCCCATGGATGCTGTATTCTTAGCTTTGGAGACTGCGTTTATTACCTGTGTGGCTGTTATTACCGGAATTTGGCAATCTTCTGGTATTGAGATGCGCCATTTAGGGGGTGAGAGGGGGGGTGAAGTTGCCACTGAATCGATCTGCCAGGATATTGGCAATATCCTTGGGATCAGTATATTTAGTTCCATTCTGTTGTAGCTCAGAGCAGATCTGAGCATTGCCATTTAAATTCATGGCATAGTTATAGATTGCCTTGTGGTTGTCTTTGGAATTTTTGGCAATTTTATTTTCATATTGCTTTTTCTTGTATTGCTTATCCAATAACTACCCCAAAGAAACAATTGATGTTAAGTTGTCTATCTCACCTTTGTTTTTGCTATTTGGGTTCAGAGCCGATCCTCAGCTCCGACTTGGCCATCTTCTATAGCTCGAGAGGTTTTTACTGGCTTGAGGCTACCCCTTATCCCAGAATGCCCAGTGTCAGCTACCCAGATCTCATTTACCACTTCAGCTGCGAGGTTGCTTCCTTACTGGCTCAGGCCTGTATAATCTTTTTGATATTATATATTGTTGTTTTTTTTTGAAAGTTTGTCAAGTAATTGCCTTTTTAGTATATAGATAATATTCCTTTATCCCTTTTTCGTGTTCTTGTGTATTTTAGCTTTGTTGGCCATCGCTCCATAACTCTCAGGCTTTCTGTTCCCTTGAACTCATTTAAATTAGAGAGTCCCCCCCCCCATAGGATAGCCATTTAAGAGGCATTCTTTAACTGTAACAAAAAAAAAAAAAAACTCTATTTGTTCTTGTTTTTTATAGCATAGTTTTCATTATTTGCTGTGTGGTTGTTGTTACTATAATGTCTGAAGATACTAAGGTGTCTAGCTTCAAAAAGTGTGACTCATGCTGTCAGAAAATATCTCTGACAGATGGGCACACTAGTTTATTGTTTGGGTGCTGTTCACCTGCAGGACACCTGTTCTATAGGTCATGCTTTTAGTCCAAGGGTCCTGCAGGAGCACAAAAACAAATGAATCCTTTGGGGATTATTGAAGCCTCAGAATTCTCTGGCTAAAAGTACTCAGCCAGTGAAATCCTCTAAGCCTGTCAAGCTGTCGGCTCCACCTTTAGAGCTGACTCCTTTACTTGGCCAACCAAGTATGTTGGTACCGGCTGGCACCAACAAAACAACTCCTCCATCAGCTCCATCTGCTATTTCGGAGCCATCTCAGAGCCATAAGAGACTGAGGTTGCCATCCTTGGAGTCCATCTACTCGGCACCACAGTCACCTTTATTGCAGAGTGAACGTAGCCATCATTCTTCCCACTCCTCTCCATCCTCTAGATTATCGGATCATGATGTGGAGAGAGTAGTAAGTAGGTTGCTTAAGTCACAGGCACTGGCATAAATTCTGTCCAGCCCACCTCAACAGGTATCGGCTCCAATCGCCTCTATTTCTATTCCTCCTCCGGCTACTTTTAGCTCAGAGCTGGAGACAATGGATCCGCAGGCAGTAGAACCGTCGGCACAGATCATCATTTCTCCTTCAGTTCTGATGTCAGCTCCGATTACCTCGATTGTACCTTCTATTGAGGGATCTGGGCACCGAGGCTCTCTCGTAGGTTCCAACGGGGGTGGTGGCATCGGACCCTTTTCCGACCCCATTCTCCCCCTCTGAGCTTCGGTGCAGGTAAGCTCGGCTCCAACATTGGCCTTGTAGCCATCACCCTTGATGCAGAGAATGACTCCTGTTTCTTTGGAGCTGGTGCTTTCTTTGTCTAGAGGTTGGGATGCCTTTGAGGTCATGCGGAGTGTGCTGCCCCCGAGACAGCTCTACTGCCAGCTCCATTGGCTCCTTCCCCCGTGGTGTCTGTGCCAACATTTACTCCTCCTCCAGACCCCAAGTGTAGGGAACCTATGCCCTAGGACACCCCATTGGGTGATTCCTCTTCTTCTGAAGCCTCCCCTGATCACTCGGAGGAGCCTCCCTGGAAGAAGAAGTGCAAGAGGAAGCACATAGACTCCCCTGAGTCTGTCACTTCAGATACAGACATGGATGAATCAGAAGGGTCCCCAAGGTCTCCCTCTGAAGATGTTTCCTTTTTGGACATCCTTGAAATGCTTAGGCAGAGGAGGGACTGGATTTCCCTAGCACCTACCGAGGATGAGTCTGTATACCTGGATGCATTTGGTCCCCAACCTTCCACCTCCTGGGTATCTCCTCCTTTTGATCCACTCATGTCTGTAGTGGCTCGAAAGGCATGGTCAGCTCCAGATTCTGTGGAACCTACTCCGAGGAGACCAAATAAATTCATTACAGCCCCCCAGGACAAGCAATTCCTCTCCAAAGGTGTACCCATTGATGCCATGGTGGTAGCAGCAGCCACCAAGAAAGAGTTAGCAGAGACCTCTTCTTCTGTTCATCCTCCGAACAAAGAGTCTCGGACAATGGACAGATATGGAAAGTGAATGTTTGCTTCAGCGACCTTTTCAATGAGGTCCCTGAATTATCTATGCCATTTTACACATCTTCAAATGGATCTCCTGAAAGAGCTTGGAGATACCCTTCAAGATCCTACAGCTGGGGTAGCACCAGACAAAGTAGCTTCTCAGCTTGCGACTCTTAATTCCATAGTTAACTCCTCCATGAGGCTGATTTCCTATGCAGCCGATGGAGCGAGCAGAGCTGCAGGGACAGGTGTGGCTCTCAGGAGACATGCTTGGATGCAGCTGTGTCAGTTTGCAGAACCTTTTTGAGCGTCCTTCACCAATACTCCCTTTGATGGCTCTTTTCTCTTTGGGCCTCAGGTGAAAGACACGTTGACCAGGTGTGAACAGGAAGGCAAGACTCTCTCTGCCATGGGACTCCATTTTTCCACTCCTTCCAGACCTTATCCCAAGGGTCAGAAGAGTGGAAAGATGTGGTTCCAAAAATCCCAGGGACCCTTGCCTGACACACGTGGTGATTTTTTCCCCCAGAGGCAGAGGGGGAAACAACAATAACAGACGCCGCCCTCATGGCAGAGGGGGACCGCAAAGCCAGGGTGACATAGGAACTTTCTCTGCCAAACCCTTCCAGCATCCCTGATGGGTTGCCCGACTGCTCACCTCTGGAGGCAGTTGGGGTAAGACTTTTGCTGTACCCAAAAGCCTGGCAAAATATAACAAGAAACAGATGGGTATTATCTATCATATCTGGAGGTTACAAAATTCCCTTCCATCAATCTTCCATAGAATCAAAAATGCCCATCCCAGATGTCCCACCCAATCTAAGGGATCAAGCAGTCACAGAAGTTTTAAGACTGCTAGAAAAAAGAGCCATTCAAGAAGTCCCCGCAGACCAACTAGGATCCGGAACTTACTCAAGGTACGTTTTAGTACCAAAAAAGACAGGGAACTGGAGACCAATACTGGATCTCAGCAGATTGAACAAATCTGTACAAAAAGAAAAGTTCCGGATGGTGACACTGCAGTCCATTTTCCCTTTACTGGGTCAGGACAATTGGATGTGCTCCATAGATCTTCAGGATGTGTACTACCATATCAAGATGGACAGACGCTCCAGGAGATTTCTTCACTTCTGGGTAGGGGCAGTCATTACCAGTTCAGAGCTCTGCCCTTTGGTCTCACCTCAGCCCCCAGAGTGTTCACCAAGTGTATGGCAGTAGTCACGGCTCACCTGAGGCATCAAGGATTCCAGGTGTTTCCCTATCTAGACGACTGACTCCTGACTGCTACCACCAGGCATCAACTCTTAGAGGCACAGGATTATACAATCACATCGTGCACTCAACTAGGCATTACAGTAAACTTCAAAAAATTTGCCTTGTTGCCATGTCAGTCTATTACATACATAGGAGCAGAATTAAACACAAAAGAAATGTTTGCAAGATTACCACAGGAAAGAGTTTCCACTATTCGTCAGCAAGTGTTAATTCTAATGCAGAGCAAAAGGGTTCAAGTCAGACTGGTCCTCCAAGCTCTAGGCTCCACGGCAGCTGCAATTCTTCTTGTCGCATTAGCGCATTTCCACATGAGAATCCTTCAGTGGCTTCTTTTCATGCAGTGGTCTTTCCAGGAACTACCCATGTCTCACATGATCCTGATCACAGAAACATGCAAAAGGCACCTTTCTTGGTGGATGGTCTCCCCACTAATAATTCAGGGCCGGCCCTTCATGCAACCCCCTCTGGTAGCCACAGTGACCATAGACGCCTCCTTGATAGGGGGGGGGGCATTATCTAGGCAGGACAGTCCAAGGCACTTGGCAACCTCACGAGTACCATCTGCATATCAATGTCCTAGAAATGAGAGCGGTTCTCCTAGCGTTGCAAGCCCTTCAAGACTCTCTTCCTTCCGGGACCATTGCAATCCAAATGGACAACATGTCAGTGATGTGGTACATCAACAAACACGGTTGGACCAAGTCTTACCCCTTATGTTGAGAAGCACTCAGACTGTGGCAATGGGCGATTTCCTCCCAACATTTTCTGATAGCAATGCACATCCCTGGGAAATCCAACGTTATAGCGGACAGGCTCAGCAGAGCTATCTTCATGCCTCATGAGTGGTCTCTGAATCAGGAAGTTGCGGATATAATCTTCCTCAAATGGGGGCAGCCTTGCTGTGACTTACTTGCCACTCATCTCAACAACAAATGCAGCAGCTACTTCTCCATACTTCCTCTTCCAGGTCATATACCCAGAGATGCTCTAGTCCACGATTGGCCTCAGGCACTTCTTTATGCTTTTCCCCCTTTTCCCCTAATTCCAAGACTCATTCAGAAAGCCAAATCATTGGGTTGGAAAATGATCCTCATTGCCCCATATTGGCCTTGACAAATATGGTTCATGTTCCTACACCTCCACCTTCTGGATGAACCGTGGATTCTGGACCCGGTTCCAGATCTGCTGATTCACCAATCAGGCGGGTTGCACCATTTCCTTCAAACTCTCCAGCTCACAGCTTGGTTACTCCACTTCCAACCTTAGCCAGGCTTTCCAATATCTCCCCAGCAGTCCGTGATATTATTTTTTCCTCACATAAGTCTACTACGAGGAAAATGTATGCTAGTAAATGGAAACGGTTTTCTTACTAGGCAGAATCTAGAAATTTGGATCCTTTCTCAGTCCCAATCCATGAAATTCTTGAACTTCTAACACAGCTTTTTTAGTCTGGTGCGGCTTCCACTACCATTAGAGTACAACTAGCTGCCATTTCTAATTTTCATATCGGTATGTTTAATTCTAGCATGATGTCTCATAAGCTCTGCAAAGCCTTTATGAAAGGAACATCTCTTCTTAGACCCCCAGTTAGAGATTCTCCCCTCCTTGGGATCTCAATTTAGTTTTAGCCTCCTTAATTTTGCCTCCCTTTGAACCGGCATCATTGTGCCCTTTAAGATTTCTTTCTTGGAAGACACTTTTTTCTGGTTACTATCACTTCAGCTAGACATGTCTCAGAACTTCAAGCACTATGTGTTCGTCCTCCTTATCTGGTGTTTCACAAGGATAGAGTTTCTCTGAGGACCAATCCATCCTTTATTCCTAAAGTCTGCTCAAAGAACAATTTCAATCCATAGATCTCCCAGTTTTCTTTCCTAATCAGGGCAACAAGGCAGAATACAAGCTCCACCAATTGGATGTACACAGACAATTGCATTTTTACCTCCATAGAACTAAGGAATTAAGAAAGTCAGACCAGTTATTTCTTTCTTATGCTTTCAACAAACAAGGTCTTCCAGTTTCTAAAGTGACCTTATCCAGATGGCTATCTGATACTATTGCCTTTATTTATCAATTACAAAATAAAGAGCTACCAGCTAAACCAAAAGGTCATTCCACTAGAGCATTAGCCACCTCTATAGCATTTCAGTCTAGGTTGCCCATAGACTCAATCTGTGCAGCTGCCACTTGGGCAAACCCCCACACTTTTATCTCTCATTACAAGGTAGATATGGTCTCCCAGAGCAGAGCTTCCTTTGGTTCTAATGTTCTGAAGAGTTTGTTCCAATGAGCCACCCAGGATTTTAGGTGCTAGGGATGCTGTCCCAAACAGCAAGAATGAAGGCGAGATAGACAACTTAACATAAAGAAGTTATGTACCTACCATAACGTTCCATGTTAGTTGTCTTCATCTCACCTTCCTTCTTGCATCCCTCCCTACTTCTCCCTTCCTAGAGGATTGTGAGGAGTTCCCTTTTGTTTTCACTGGCTGAGCATCTTTTATTACTTCAATGCCAGATAAATCTATAACTCTTTCCTTGTTTAGGTGTATTGGACAACCAGTTTTAGTAACTGGTTACTCTACTAATGTCTACTATGCACTATCACAAACGAGATCTGGGTAGCTGATGCTGGGCATTCTGGGATAAGAGATAGCCTCGAGCCAGTAAACAGCTCTTGAGCTATAGAAGATGGCCGAGTCAGAGCCGAGGATCGGCTCCGAACCCAAACAGCAAGAAGGAAGGCGAGATGAAGACAACTAACATGGAACGTTATGGTAGGTACATAACTTCTTTTTCTTGGGGATTTCAACATTGACTTGAACACTTGCTCTTGTGAAACCCCCCACAACCCACATAATCCTCTATGGATTTACTCAAATCATAACCTCCCCCACCAGGACAGGAAAACCCAATAACAAGGAAGTACCCTAGACTGGATACTCGTCAATACCCATCTTCATTCTTATAAATCAGGCACTTTGCCTGATGACGTAAGTGACCACTGTCTCACCAATGTAATCAAGCTCAAAGTAGACTGCTCCTAACAACCCACCTATAGAACATTAAGAAACAACAAGAATTTTATTCTCACCAAGTTTCAAAATGAGCTTAAGCATGCAACTGGTCAGTACTAAAAAGTCTCCTCCTTGATGAAGCAGTAGCATACTTTAACATCAAATTCCTTTCTATTCTTAACTCCTATGCTGCCAGCCGCTCTATTAGAACCAAAGTTAATATTGCACCATGGCTTTCTAAAGATACCAAAACCAAAATTTCACTCAGAAACAAAGAATGGGCCACCTACCAAAAAGCAAAAGCCCCACTTGATCAACTAAGATTCAGACAGCTAAGGAATGACACCAAAAAATCCATAACCTTAGACATAAAGAACCACTACTACCATCTACTGCAAAAACACTAAAACACACCTCAAAAGTTCTGGGCAGGAATAAACAATCTACTCCACTCAGGTCAAACCGCCACTCCACCCCCCTCAGCTCCCCAACAAAAATCCCCAGTAGACATTGCTAATAACTTCAACAGCTTCTTCACAGAGACTATTCAGTCTCTAGCCAGCCAACTCTCTCCCAATGGCTCTAATTATAATGTAGCCACACCCAGTACTCAGACATACTTTACCTTCCAACCTGTTCCTACTGAACTTATTCATGCCCTACTTAAGAAACTAAGACCCACCACCCTGGCTGCCGACCTCCTCCCAGCAGACTATCTGCAAAAGACTGCTGACACCATAGCATACCCCATTTCAATCTTGATCAACAGAGCTATATCTGAAGCTACTGTACCCATTATATTGAAAATCTCCCATGTCATACCTCTCCATAAAGAAGGCAGTTCCACTGAACTGTCAAACTTTAGACGCATAGCTATACTGTTACCTTTAGCTAAAATTATGGAGAAGTGTGTGCACATACAGCTCATGAACTACCTCACACAGAACAAGCCATTGTCCAACTTTCAGCATGGCTTTAAGCCATACCACAGTACTACTTCTGCCCTCCTCTCTTTCTCTTTCTCTAACGTCATTAACCACAACTGCAATAATAAAAAACTATCCTCTGCACTCTTTCTAGATCTATCCAAGGCTTTTGACATGGTTGACCACAAAATGCTTACAAATACCTTGAAGGCCTTCTCCTAAAAATAACCATGCACTCTAATGGTTTCAATCCTATGCTCGATACTAGGACCCCTTCTTTTCTCCATCTTTATCAACGGCCTTCATTCAGTCATCCCAAATGCTACCTGCATTCAATATGTGGATTATGCCACCTTGATTTGTTCTGACACCTCACCAGCTTATTTATTCACATTAACCCAAAATACCTTCAGTACAGTGGAAAAATGTCTCTCCAATTAACATCTAATCCTAAACTCCAACAAAACTAAGTTGCTCCTCTTCTCCCCCACATGCAGGACGCCCCTGCCATCCTTCAACATAACCGCTAACAATGGCACTATCATCACTTCAGAAGCCCAAACTAAACTACTGGGTGTCATAGTTGATAACAACCTGAAGTTTGATGCACATATCAATCAAACTATCAAAACCATTAATAAAAAACTTGGCTCTCTTTATAGAATCAAACCTTCCCTTACCCCACTTGCTAGAACTGCAATTGCCCATTCCCATCTGCTATCAACTCTTCTCTATGCCTCACCTCTATTCTCCAACTTAAACAAAACAGATCTTAATAAACTATCATCCTGCTATAACCACATTGCCAGATTTGCTACTGGCACAGCCTACCGGACACACCACTGTCACAACCTAAATCACCTAGGATGGCTTGAACTGCCAAGCCTACTGCAGTTCAAGTAGTGAATAGTGGCACATAAAGTCCTTTACCAACCAGAAAATACACCTGCACTAAAAAATATTATCAGCTCCTACACGAGCACCTGCACACTGCGATCATCCACTAGACTCCTAGTTTAAACATACAAATCCAACTACTCAGCTGGGGACTCTCTGTTTGCCAACTCTGTTGGGAAAACATGGAACAGACTCCCAGCTGACCTGACCCTGGAACCCTCACTAACTCAATTCAAAAACAAACTCAAGAAATACTTAAAAACTCATTGGTTATGTTCTTGCACTAACCCCTACTAGTGACCTCTCTATTTCATAGGTGCCTTACCTTCAACTACTTCTAACTTTTTTCTACCACTCCATTTCAGGAAGGGTCAATTGTATAACTGCTGCTCACCATATCTTAACCCTGAATGTAATGTTATGTATATATGACTTTGAAAATAATGTTATGTTTTGCAAAGAATTTTATAATAAGTTAGTACTATATATGTGCTAAATGCTGGTATTGCTTATGACTATAATCTGTTTGAAACTAGCATTTACTAAATGTTCAATGTGTATGATTATCTTGGAGCTTTTCTCCCCGGGCCTCCACTGAAACTGGACATATATCCAGTCAGTCTATCCCGGTCAACAAATGTAAAATAAATAAATTTAAAGTAGCATAACTATTTATGTGAAAGGATTTACTACTGTGGTCCATAGACCAACATAAGACCAACCATGCATTTTTTTCAAGAAGTGTATTCCTAATATGTTTTCCCCCCAAAATAAGGTAACTCAATTACAACATAAATGTCACAGCTGAAAAAAATACATAAGATGCCCAGCTAAAAAAAAGTTTAAAGCATCTTTATTATAATGTAGTTACAGATGATCTAAAAAAGTAATAGATAAGATGGATGTGCTATACTAGCTTTAAGTGTTAATAGCATTGGTCTCTTGTGAAGGTATAATTTTTGATGAAGGCAAGACTCTATCAAGATTGCTGTCTTTCCTGACTCTAACAAATACATAACAAGTTCTATCATGTCTCTCCACATGTTCCTTTATGTGAAATGCTTCAGGTCATTCACTCCCCTATTGGACTTCACTAGGTCAGTCATACCTTTCTGGTTTAAAGGACCTTATTGAGGCATCATTGATCCTGGTATTGAACAAGCAGGTTACACTCACGCTACTTTTCTTCAGTCTGGTGAGTGAGGGGTTCAATATGACTAACTTAAATCACCTATAGCTTAAATATCTCTCTCTGTGAAAGCAAAGTTGGGCCTTTTGGGCTTAGGCCTGCTTTCCTGCTACCGCTTGTGTGGCTCATGTACATTTTTAGTATGTATGAATTATGAGGAGTAGATCTTATTGTGTGTTTGTTGTTTGCTGAGATCTTTTAGTGTGTGTCTCAGTGACTTGGATTTTTTTCTTTACAGTCTCAGGATTAAGTTATGTGCTTAATAATGTGTTGTGACTGATGTGGACAGATGTTTCTTATTGATATTGGGCTGATGTGGGAGGCATGCTTCCATGTTTCTGAAATACCTGCATCTCACATGGCTTATACTATCAAATGGTAGAAGCAGTAAAAGTTACCCACTCCAAAAAAAAAAAAAGTTGTAGGAATCATGGGAGCTTCCTGTATAGTGCACAGGCACATTGTATGTAATACTCTATGTATTGCACACCACTTGGCAGATGATGAAGTGAAAATACCTCCAGGTGATATATCAGATAACAAGTAGACAAGTTGAAACCTTGATAGCAATGTAGGTGGTGCAGTCAGAGGCCTCAAAGATTCATGGAAATGGAACATATTGTTGAATGTCCACATAATTATGGTTCTCTCCTCTGCTGTCCACATCTGTTCTGCCACATATATATCAGCATCACCTAGGAAATGGTGAAAATGTCACAAGGCTGAGGCCTGAAAGCCTCCTAGCATGTTCCCAGTTGAACACTAAAAAGTCTCCATAGTAAGAATAATTAATGTTACATAAACCTTTTTGTCTATTGATGCAGAAGTTCCATGTGTTCATCTTGATTTCTTATGAAGACTGCTCCATTGAGCCAACTTCTCTAAGCTAGCTCTGTCCACATAGTAGCACTTAACTACGACCCATTCATGGTCCTCATGTTATACCAGCTGTTCTCAGAACCCTTCTACAATGTACATGGTGTCTGGGCAGAATCATGGGGGATGGCTTTTAAAGCAGCTAGTAACATGCTCTAAGTAGGTTACGTAAATGCTATTCCTAGTATCTACATGCTAGTGATAGACATTTTCACCAATAAATGCTGGTGTATCGGAAAGCTGATTACTGTGGCTCATTTTACTATTTTCATAGATTTTTTTTAATTGCATTGCACACTCCCGGTCAACAAATATAAACAAATAAATAAATAAATAAATAAATAAAATATCTGCTGCCATCATTAGCACACACAGTAACTCTGTTAATCATGTTGACACTCACTTGCATCTCATTATATGGCCATTTGCCCAGGATGCATGCTGCATTATTTTTAATGCTACCGAGATTCTCTGTGTTTTTATGAATCATTGCTTCCCTTGTGCACTGCCACTCACCATACCATTCTGTTTAATGCAGTGTGCTAATTATTTCTGAATACCTCCTACTGTTTCATAACTTTTCTATACTACTTAACTGATTTATAGTTCTGCAATTTTAAAAGGCTTCTTATCTAACCAAAGTTTTTTTTAATCAAGTCATTATGGGATTATTTCCATTTTAAATGAATATAATTACATTTTTAGACTTTATTAACCATTAGTCATTTAAATAATTTAGTGACTTAGCTACTTCTTATATAAACTAACAATTCTTTTATTGATGACTTCATCATGTCCATTAGTTATTTGATGTATAGCTTTAAAAGATATTCTTTATCAGTGAGGTAGTGAATTCTGAACATAGCATGTTTGCATTAACAAGTATAATTTCATGCTGGTTGTTGGTAGATAAAATAACAATGAAAGATATCTGCAAAACCTTCAAGTTTAACAAAGCTAGTAGCTAATGTTACGTTCTCATATACTAGGAATTTTGGATTACAGTTTACAATATTCCTAGCCATTCTTACAAATACACAATGTAGTGGTTTGCTCTTTGCCACACTCACAGCTATTTTGTATTCTTTCATTGCCATTTTTAATTTTACTTCTTCCTTAATTATTTTTTTGTAATCGGCTATATTTTAGTCTTACACTCTGTCCTGGTCCTGCTTTATTCTTCTAAAAAAATGTAATTCCTTTCTATGGACACCCATTGCAGTATAAAGGCCTCCTCTCTACCCAACTGAGTGATCGTTTAACATAACAGTAACCCTACTTCCTATAATGCATAACATATAGCCAAATAATTATTCTGTTGTAATTTTCGAAAATGGCTAATAGCACAGGGTTATTTTTTATAATAGAATAAAAATCCATCAGTCCTTTTCTTCCACTTTGTTGTGTGTCTTGATGTTCTTTTCCCAGTGCTTTAGACAAAATTAAAGTTTTTTAGTAATTTTCCCAGTGAAAACAGTTATGTCCAACCTTCAATATTTAGAATCACAATTATTTATTTATTTATTTATTTACATTTGTTGACCGGGAGTGTCCGACTGGACGTAGGTCCATTTTCAGTGGAGGCCTGGGGAGAAAACCTCCACAGTTAAAATAAACAGATAGTAGTTACATTGGATTACATAGCGATTAACAAATTAACATAACAATTACTTACAACATATTTACAGATGAAGAACATAGCACATCAGTAGACAACTAGAATCTTATCTGTGAAGTACATAACAGACATTAACAAATGTTACAATAAGAAGTTCCTGCTGTATAATAAGTATTAGGCTTATGAGCATCTGAGCTTGCTATAATCAAGGTAGTTAGTGGAGTGGAAAGAAAGGTAGTGGTTGGATGGGGTGGGTGATAATGTATAATATATAATAATGTATCTAATATGTGTTTCTTTATATGACTTTGTCATCTGAGTAGTGCAATGACCTCAAAGATTGGTTTCAGGAATTTCCCAGGTACCAAGTACACATGAACAAAAGAAATTCTATTCAAAGTTCACATCATTTGAACATTTTGTTTAACTTTCATATGATTTTAAATAATCATGCAGTTTACTTCAAGATCTGTAAATGTTACACATATATAGGGAGTTAGGCTTCCTGATTTTATTTAACATTTGCTTACTGGGAAAGAGCCCATTTCCTGTAGAGGTCCAGGGAGAAACACTCTAGATGCATGTCTTTGGAATGTGGGAGGAAACAGGAGCACCCATGCAAACACAGGGAAGACATGCAGACTCTGCACAGAAAGCACTCCAGCTGAGAATGGAACTGGAGAACCTTATGCTGTGAGATGACAATACTAAGCACTGCACCACTGTGCCACAGTACAACCTGTGCTTTACAATCTGTTGAGGTAGGAAACTGGTGATATACAAATAGTATGTTGGTAATTTTAAGGTAGGGACTATGGAACATGTTTAGGCCTTCGAATATAATGAACTTTGAATTATCAAACTAAGGACTGGCAATCTCAATAAGTTAGTCTAAATTATATGATTTAGCATACATGAATACAGAAATTTGTCATTCAGGCTGGGGAGACTCCTTTAGTAATTATTGTTCCCACTTCATGTATTTGCATATTTGTATTTAGTTCCTTGATGTCCTTGTAAATATCCCCCCCCCCATACTACCCTGAATATTTGATTTAACTGGTGTGAAATTGTGGGCTTACATTCACTACTCACCATTGGCAACCTGGACAGTTATAGCATTTATGACCTACTTCTGTAGTGTATCTGTTTTACAGACCTAAAATCACTGCCATTCTGCTATCAACCTGTATTTCTTTGCTGAAATGGCAAGCATTTTCTCCTTTCTCACCTGCAAGGGTTTCAGCACATATAATGCAGGAGTTAAGTGGTTAAAAATTCATAGACATTTCAGTGCATGTTTCATTACAGCTTGTGATGCACATCATTGTGAAGTATGGAAAAATCTAGAAAAGACTCCAGTACAGTCATATTTCAGATATCTCACAATGTATTGATTTGTTTAATTCATTTTTTTGAACAAAATTCTACTGCCGAGAGTTTATTCCCAGCCTTTTATCACTGACTTTGTAGGGACTGACTTTTCTCTCATCTGTTATGAGTTTTCTCAAGGTAGTTTGACTTCATTTGTTTCCTTCCACCTCCTAAAAACATGTTCTCCATGTGTGTGCCGTTGGTTTTCTCCAGGTAATATGTTTTCTCATATAATCTATAAACCTGACAGATAACTTGTCATATTACATTGTTCAGATACATTAAATTTGCCCTTGTTGCTTGGGTTATGGCTGAAAAGAGGTAACTATGTGTTCACTTACAAGTAAATGAACAAACAAGACTGTGCAAAAATACATACACTCAATCCGTTCAGCATTTTTATTTGGGGCTGATGCAACTGTAAGTTAAATGCAAGTTTATGCCCATGTATGTGCTTTATTACTCTGACACACAGAAAGGAAGCAGAAGTAATGTAATTAAGTTTTAATAGTTGAAGAGATATTCATGTCATTGAACTTGCAAGGAATTTTTGAGTTGTGAAACCAAGCTAAATATGTTCACTGTGCTTTAGATAAGCATTGACTTCTTAACTGACTGTTTTCTGACCGCATAAAACTCATTGTCGTGCCTTTATCTCTTGTCTGGACATAATCAAGATTTGCCTACTTTCTTATGAAAGAACACAGAATATAAAGAGAGCTTTAGAAATAAAAATGGAACTGGGCTAATAGTGTTTGCTCTTCCGTAGTATTGACCAGTCATTAGCCCTAATGAATAGCGCAGTAGAATGTCAGCACAGCACTACAATTACAACATTGTACATCATGCATGCATTAAATAAGATCTTTGTTTGCCATCTCTTACAAACTAAAAGCATTGTCAAGAAAACAAAGTACAATCCCATTCCATATGGTGTCTTTCCTTGAACTGTACAAATAGTTAACTGTTCTGTGGAAAAGTGATACTCAGTCAAGACTGTAATCAAGAAGCAGAGGATATTTTTTACTGACTTTTTATAGATTAGCTAAATTAAATTGTTCCTGAGGAATGTGCCTCGGTATTCAATAAATCAAAAAGAACAGCTTTGCCTAAAAGTGACTTTGTGAAGGAGGTGCCTGTTATCATTTTGCCTACTGGTTAAAAAATAAGACAGTAATGTAGTGCATGAAAGTAGAATTACGATGATTATATACTTCGGCAATAAGGACGGCCAAGGTGGTGCAGTGGTTAGCATTGCCAACTCACAAGAGGTTCTCCAGTTCGATCCTTGGCTGGGGTGCCTTCTATGTGGAGTCTGCATGTCCTCTCTGTGGTCGTGTGGGTTTCCTCCCAAAGACATGCTGTAGGTGGATTGGACACTCTAAATTGCCTTATGTGTGTGTGTGCCTTCTGTGGAAGGTTGGGCACCAGGCTGGCAACTTAACACCATAAAACTCCACTGCCAGTCATAAGCAGACAGGTGATCTGCTGTGGTGACCCCTAAATGGGAAAAGCCAGAAGAAAACATACTTCAGCAATAAAATGTTCAACATGAATCAACAAATATAGATTTTACAGAAATTGTGTTTGTCCCTCTTACCCATGGACAGCATAGTTTTTATTCATATGTATTGATTTACTTATTTATTTACATTTGATTACTGGGAAAGTCTGACTGGGTAGGAGTCTATTTTCAGTAGAGGCCCTGGGAGAAATGCTCCAAAGTATTTCAAAAACATTTTAAAAACAATAACTTTATAAGCTTCAAAAATAATACAGAAACATCTACACTTTAAATAATTATACCAAATTAGACATAATGTGACAACATTTACTTTTAAACATAGTTCTCTGATAGCTCATGGAATAGTGCAGAAATAGAAAACAATAAAATATGTTTTTTTTTTTCATTTTTTTTTAGAATTCTGGATTTTCAAAGATTCGCTGTTGAATGGCCATAATTCAGTCTGTGGTATAAGTTAACTCTGCTTGAGTGATGCTTCGGAGGGAACTGTGACTATATTGATATGTAACAGTCAGAAAAGACAAAGACAAAATGGCATTACCAGACATTACATAGCAGACTGATAAATATCTGAAGAAACAGGTGGTTGTTTATCTATAGAACCATTCTAGCAAAAAAGTTAGTTCTTTGTACATATATTAGCACATTTTCACTGAAGTTGACAGACAGTGTAGGTGTCACAGGTGGTGATTCACAAGTTATGTCAAAATGTCTCAGATGCAGGACCTGAAGTGTAATGCTTAATTGTAATGGCCATGGTAGGCATCCAACAGAATCATCAGCACTGATATGTTGGTATGTGATCTTCTTCTTCTTCTGGCTTTTCCCGATTAGGGGTCACCACAGCAGATTACCTGTCCACTCATGATTGGCAGTAGAGTTTTACGGTGTCGGGTTGCCAGCCCGGCACCCAACTTTCCACAAAAGGCACACACATGCACACACTCATGCCTAGGGCCAATTTGGAGTGTCCAATCCACCTACAGCATGTCTTTGGGATGTGAGAGGAAACTGGAGCACACAGACAAAACTCACACGACCACAGGGAGGACATGCAGACTCTGCACAGAAGGCACCCCAGCCAAGGATCAAACCAGAGAACCTCTTGTTGTGAGTTGACAATGCTAACCTCTGCATCACCATGGCTGACCAGGTACATGGTCTTATATGCAAAAACAAATGTTACATACCTTTGAAAGTGCTGTTACAGCTAGGTGTTACTCTACAGTATTGTGTAACAGGTTTATCTTTTTTCCAATTTTGGAACTTAATCACGGTGTTTAAAGCACTACAGTGTTTTTGCATCTCAGAAATATATATTACAAAATATACCTATGACAACTGACGTCCGAACAGGAAATATCAGTTCAATAATGTCCTTTTACATTTAATGGTGCCATAGATACAGCACCTTGTAAAGTTCCTTTACATTTCAGTGTTCATTCCTCTGAACCTGAAAGAATAAGCAGGAAACTCATTTGATGCATGTAACAGTTTTTTAATTTCAAGGAGATCTACATTACTGCATTAGAAGTCACTGCACACATTTTTGAACATCTTCAGAATTATCTTCAGTATCCATTCTTGATGTACCTTTCCCTTCAGTTTGCTTAATACCGGTCTGAATTAAGATAATCTAATTTCTTTAATTTCATCTTCAGTATTACTGATATAAATTTATATTTTTTTAACATTACCATCGCCTTCCAAGTATCTTTTTAGCACTAAATTTCAAAATTCTTATTCTTCAAAATGCTCTAAAGATTTTCAGTATAGCAACATATATGTGTTAATGTGAACACCTTACCTTCAATGATTTTTCTAGACCCATGCTCTAAATTAAAAAGTGTATAGCTCTCTACACAAATTTCATGCCCCTTCATAAAGTTGCAAGCGACACAGTATCCATGTTCAGAGATAATATTTACCTTACACACCTCCTAAGAACTGCTACACTTGGTTATAAGGGAAGGAATGTTCCTTCACTCTCAGCAGTCCCTGAATATTTTTCTTTCTATGTATACATAAGTTTACAAGTGCGAGTCTGTAAGTAACTCATTTAAATTAGAGCAGTATTTAAAAATGTCTCTGACTTTTTCCATACTTACTGTCTACACAACAGGACTTGCTAAGTACTTTACTGGCGTTCATAGCCAGTAAAACACAGACATTTGTTGTTTGTAACATGCTGCACATAGAGTAGATAAAACTCTATGCACTACAAAGAGGTTATGATAAGGTCATACTGATCATAACACATTATTATGTGTTCTGCACATGGATGCTAAAATTCACCTCTTGATCTTTGCTATCGAGTTGAATTTATTGGCACCTATGTCTTGATCACAGAATAACATGGTTACAGTTGAAGACTCTTATCATAACACTCTATATTATAATTAAGCAATGTTAATTCAGAAGACAATGCAATGTTATATTAGCTATCGTGTTCATGCAGTCCGAAGAAATTATATTGTTATTGGTTTGCACTTGTAAAACTAAACATGTGATTATGATATACTGATTTTTCATGTCAAAAATACACAAAAGATGCTTTTAAATTGGCCTCAGATTACTACCTAACCCAGCATTTGTATGGGTAACTCATTATTGTAATCATGATGTGTTACTTCTGTTTCGGTACTGTAGGAACTATGGCTGAAGCAGGCTTGTAGTTAATTTCTCCTCAGTCATTTCCCAAGCATGACATATTCTCTTACTTGTCATTTCAGGAGCAGGAGACATATATACTGAAACCAAATTGCTTGCAGAGAGAGGTAGAATGTTATATGGTTAAGGATGAAGTGTGGGCTTAGAAACTGAAGGAAATATATAGCAGAAAGAGGGGAAGCAAGAATGAGTTTATATATAACATGACAGACAAGCCCTCTTTCACTTTACTGTGAGGGCTTGTGGCTAGATGAAGCCACCAAGATGACCAAAAGGTAGCTTGACTTTAAAAATTAGGAGATGGATCAGCTTGGAATATTCACGTTACTTGCTTTCAGTATTTTAGAGATGAACTGATGCTTGAGACGGTGCGCCACATACTTGAACCAGCAGATATTGGTGTATGACAATAATAGCTGCAGTTTCAATTACAAGGACCTATCCTGCACAGGGGTACAACTGAAGAAGTAGAACCTGAAGAATAACAGCCTGCATAGGTTTTCTTCATATTTAAAGATCAAGATGTTAGTAAGACATAGGACAAGACACAGCCCATAGATTTTCAGAATTCCCTGGAACATTGTCAGGACCAATGTCCCAAGATAACAATTTACAGCAAGACTTTGGAGGGACAGTATATTCCACATGAGTTCCAGGAGAAAAGGAGCAAGACTCTGACTTAACATAAAGTGTTGAATTGACTTTCTGGTCTAAGGATATAATTCTCACTTAAGGTGCAAGTGGTTCCAGGTTCAAATCCTGCACAGACTTAACATTTCTCTTTTGGTATGTGCAAATCCAAGCATACTGCTCAGCTATAAATATTCAACGATTTCTGATTGCAACAATTTGAAGTCTTATGTCCTTCAGTCATCACAATAGCTTTTTGTGGGTCTCCTTTTGCTTGTTAACCTAATGGGTGCTCTGAGGTGACCTATGTTTAATTTTTGAGACATGAATTACCCCATCCTGTTTGACCACATATTTCTTTGTAAAACCAGTGATATGCAGACACCTATATTGAGGACCTAAATCTACACCAGAATTAAATAAAACTTACTGTAGGTAAATCCAGCCAGTCCTTGTCTATAGAATATGTTACCACTACAGGTTAAACAGCATGTTATTTTGGCTACCTTTAAGGGTAGCCTTAATGAGTGCTTAAGTAGACAAAAACTTATACAAAACTTATCATGTATGATCCAGCTTGATTTTTGGAGCTGAAGACTATTAAATGCTAGAAAAGTGTGACAAGAGCTTTTAAGTATGTCTTCTTTAAGCACAAGTGGCTAGGCATCTTATGGTCCAAATGATCACCTGCCTAGTATTATTCTGATGTTCCTCTGAATATGGCTAGAAGAGAGGTAGCTTAAGCTGAGATGATAGCTTTTATTCCGATTTCATTGCTCACCCATTGCAGGTGTGCACATTTGAACTTTTTTTCCGCAAGGCAAAAATGTCAAATTATAGCAAGGAAAGGGGCAGTTCCATTAGTTAGCTTGGCATTACAAAGGCATTGCTTGTTGCTTATACAAAAAAAACAATATTTTAAGTATTAAATGAAAAAAAATAAGGGTACAATAGAAAACTGTGGATATCAATTGCATGAGAAAGTAGAAGAGGTGTTTGATTTCATGAAATGGGATAGGGCATGAAATCAAAGTATAAGCTATGTTCATATTTTCATAGGTAGGTACTAGGCTATTGGCCCTAGGGCCTATATAAGCCTAGCCAAAAATGTACCCTGGCTTTCGCCACCCAAGAAAATTATTTATAACAGCATAATGCTAGTGCAATGCTGTTGGTCTGTGTTTTCATCTGCCAATAATGTATCTAAGAGATCACTCCCATATATTCTTTGAAAATAAAGTATGACATGGAGAATTTTAGACATAATAAGCTTTACCGGTGAGAACATGATGACTTGAAAAAGTGAATGTGGTTTTAAAATGGCTTTCAGAAGTTTTATCATTCTTTGGCCCATTGTAAACCAGCTGTCAATGTACCATAGTTAGTAATGTACATATGTGATCCTGGTGATCCTCAAGTTATTAGGTTATAGTCCCAAGTGGCTGGGGGCATGCTGCAAAACTTCAGCATATGACTGCAGTAATAGATGAGCATTACATAATGGAATAATACCCTTCAATGTACTCTTTTTTATGGCACCCCCATTCTTACTAACTTCCAGGCTTCACAAAAATTAAAATTTGAAAAATGTTATAACAAAGTTGCTAAATTTTCAGCACATACCCCCTTTCAGAGCCCAGCACTATATAGCACTGAAAAGCCTTAATTGGTTAGAACTGCCATCTGTACTAACATACACACAACTTCTTACTGCTTATAAAATTATCCAGCATCCATCTACCTCTCCAGCACACAAAAAAAAAACATTCTACACAACTATATTCTCAGTTGGTTATTACAAACCAATGACCAAAAACTCCTGTCTGTCTACAAACCTAGCAAATCTGCTGGGCATTGTTTGTACTCGTACAAACCATTCTGAAATACTTCCTATCTAAACTCTGACTCTCTTCTTGCTCAAATTCAGGATAAACTATATTCCTAAATGTGAACAAGTACCTTATCTTTCCTTATACCGCCTTACTCTCTCTTTTTCACTTGTTTCCTTACTGCTATCTTATTCTCTTTCCTGAATTTCTCTCTAAATATACCATAAGCTTGTTTTTCCATCACTTCATATTGCAGTTCCTATAGGTATTAAACTAAATTACCTTTAGTTTTTCTGCAAACTACCTAAAATTTCTCTAAATATTAAATGATTGTTATATACCATGGATCACTTCTTAAGAAATGTTTTTATATTATGTATAATTTATTATAATTATTTGGACTGCAGATGTTTTTGTTTTATTTTTGAAAACTGCAAAAATGATTGTTCTTAAAATGCTTCATAATAATTTGAAGCTTTTTTCCCTGGGCCGTCACTGAAAATGGGCTTCTACCTAGTCGGACTTTCAAAGCAATCAAATGTCAATAAATTAATTCAATAAACCATCATTTACTGGTCCCTTCTATTGGTCCCAGTGTTTGTCCTGTTAGGTGTCCAGGTAGAAGTAAAATATTTCAAAGCATAAGTAAGAAAGACTGATGGACATCTTTCCAGTACCTTATCCAAAATTTCTTTTGCATAAATCCGTGAATGTGCTTTCCAAATTATATATACAACAGGGTGTGCATGTTGGCTGCCATCAGGCAGGCACTCATTTGCTGCCTGTTCTTGACACCGAGAGCAGAACACTTTGTCTTAGTTATATGGGAACAGTAAGAATCAATGTTCAAGAAATCTATGACCACAGAATGGGAATCAAATGATTTTTTTTTCCTTTCCCCCTCTTAACTAGCAATCTGCTAAATAATTGTTGGAAGATTTAATGCACTGCTCATTTGGGAGTTACAATGCTGGGGTTGATAACCTATGACAGATTGTTATATGTGATGGAAGAGTGCAGATATATGCTATGGGACAGCAAATAGGCAGACTTGTACTTAAAGTGTCTCAGCAGTAGTATACAAACAAAACCATGAAGTCAGATTAATGTAAGGAGAAAAAGCTGCCTGGAATGACATGCCCCAGTAAGGAAAGGTACAGAGTATGACTACATAGCATTGTTCTGGCTGTAATGGGGGTACTTACTCATCAATGACTGCAGCATGTGGGCCTCTCTTAAATTCCAGGAAGATTCATTGCCAAGGATAGTAAGTAGGGTGTGGGTAGAAGTTCGTCTATTCAAACTCGAGTCATAAATAGAAGATGCTGTAGGTCGAAAAGATGTATGCAAAGGAAGGGAAGTATTTTCACATGCTAAGGTGTAGTTAAAAGTTGAAGTATATCAGGTAAAAGAAAAAAAAAAAATAGAAGCTATGTTAAAAATGCTGTTACTATAGAATGCCACATGCCATGTAATGTGACATAAACTGGTGAGGCACCCAAGATAGATATGTAGTTTTTTCCTGAGAAACTGTTAGTCCCCCTATAATGCTGCTCACCTTTAGATTTGTGACTGCCAAAGTACTACTACTATAAAGATGAATACACTGTGATGGGGTATGCTTTTAACAGATGGAGGTCAATTTTAGCTAATGTACATTTTAAAATAGATGAACGGCCTGGCCTCTAACAGAACGGCAGTATGATACTGTTGCTTTCCTATCATGATTTTATAAACTGAGGAAACTTATATAATATTGTGAACAAGAAAATAAAAATGTATGCTCCAGGATTCCAAAACATGCATATATCCAGTATCTAAGGGCTTTAGTTTTCATGCTGAATTGTGTGATACAGCTTCAAGTAATTTTTCAATTAAGAATGAGGCATTTAGCACATCAGTTATTAACTAATTAAAAAAATGTACTTATATAAATGACAGTACTGGCAAAGAGAGAGGTGTATCATGGATGCAGTTAAGAGAAATTGAGATCACCAGCAGCATGTATACTGAATGCAGGTGAGTATGTACATCCCCACATGTAAATATATGATGTTGTGTAAAGTGTAACATACACACATGCACACACTCACCAGAGGCCACTCTTACCCCTACAGACATGCATGCACATTATCATTCATAAGTACCTAAACAGTTCCTTTCAGTTGAACTTCCCTGATCTTACCTTTTACATGCGCGTCCCATTAATTACAATGGGTGACAGCAGATTTTTGGCTAAGTTCATTAACAAGGTTGGCCATGGTAATTTGCATAGATGAGTCATTATTTGAGCCACTCAGCTGATTAAATGCCTTACTACAGACATTTCCCAGGAACAGCATATGGCTAATTAGCATAGACTGCTCTAAAAGACTGTATTGTTAGCATGTAGCATGACTGAGGAGACAGCTCATCACTATGGTTCAGCAGACCATGTAGAATAACTGTAAAGTGTATGTCACAGAATCACAAAAGTCTTGAGCTGGTTTAATTTCTCCAAGCCTTTTGGGTTTCTGATACCATGGCAGGAATGGACACCACTCCTAAGTCAAAGTATGATTAAAGCTCATGTAATTAGTATTGTTTCAATCTGTGATGTTAACCAAAAGTACTCTTCGCAGCACCTGCAATGTGTCCAGAAATTACCTCTTCTGCAATTCATATGGAGTTACATGTATCGGTACAATGTCTAAATATAGCTGTAAATTCTTTTTTATGAGGTCCATTGCTTCTACTACTGTTGGAACTGTCTGAGTCTCCTTCTTCACATTTTGCCCTTGTCTCTGCCTGTAAATCGTGGAATTTTACTTTGTATTTCTCTGTACATAATACACTGTAATCACTGAGTGGAGCAATTTCAATGATTAGTGTTGCTTTTGTCTTCTTTTCATGGACTATTGTAGCTAGTTTTCTCACATCTATTTTTTGAACTGTTGGTAATAGGTGATTCCATGTGACATAAACTTCATCATTCTCTATAGCTTTGTGGCTCATGCTTTCAATGCTTCCTAGCTACGTCGGTGTTGTAATGTTTGCACAATCCAAATGTAACAGTCTTGCCACATAATTACACCTTTCAGTTCACAGGCTCTGCCATTAGTGTATCACACCCAGCAACAAGATGTGCAACTGCTTTCAGTTCTGTTTTACAGAACCTACATGTGTCTGTTTCTTGCACATGTTCAATGGAATTTTTAAGCCAGTGTGTATGTAGTTCACTATCCTGGGCCACAAATATTAACCTGTCATCTTTTGGTTAAATTCACCTCTCCTTAACCTTTTTTGCATCAGATCCTGATCAACATGAGGTTGTTCCAGGAGTTTTTTGCACTTGCAACTATATTTATTCCTTTTCCACATTTCTTGCCTTCTCATCTGATCCTTCTCCGTATATTTTTTGTTTGCATATTCAGTTGCTGCCTGATTTTGTCTATGTCTGACTTGATTTCCATTCCTGCTTGACCCCGATATGCTAAACTAAGCAAGGAAGTTATCTTAGTCTTATTTTTTCATATTTTAAAACTTCCACTATGCTTGGATCTGGTGAGGTCAACAGATATGCATGCTGTCCTACAATTGTAGATCGGTTACCTATTACAAAATCAAAGTTATGGAACTTTGAATACCATATGGTCGACACAATATGATGGAAGTTCCGTAACTTTGAAATTAAAAAAAATAAATAAATAAAACAAACAACAAATACCCTGACAGGTTAAAGCAGCACTCTCCACACCACCCCGCTACTTAAATATACCAACTCCAAGATCGCACTTTAATGAACTACGGTGCGGAAAGGGAAGAGTTCCCTTTCCTACACTGTAGCGCAATCTCGGAGTCGGTATATTTAAGTGGTGGGGGGTATAGGGGTGTAGGGTGGCTTGCCTCCATGCCTACACCCTTTACTTTTTCTTTTTTTTTTTATGTTTATTTTTAAGAATTCGAATTTTCAATTGTTCGATCATTAAAGGTCGAGCTTTAGTGATTCGAACAACTGAAAATTCGATGTTCCAATAAGAACCCTTATAGATGTCTACATGTAATCATTTTCAAGGAGGCCCATATGTCCTTCAGACTGAGAAATATACAGTCTTGGTATGCACTGATTTTTATATATCATTTGATAAGCATGAAGCATTTTTCTTGTTTTACTGTCCAACTGATCCACTACCTTTTGAAGACAGTCAGTCACCCCAACACTGTAAGTTAGAACAGCAAGAGGAGCTTGTTCCTATATGTGAAGGCTGTTTTCAGTATTAATTATAGTCTTCTAAAATATTCCTTACTGAGATTTTCCACATTTGTTCAAGTTTTATTATTGATCCTTCATCATTTCCCAAATATTTATACACTCTGACCTATACAAGTTCCTTTATATCACATTCCTGTCCCAGTCAAATTATGTTTTCTTGGTGTGGCAGCTTTCCAGCTTTAAATGCTGGTTTTGCACATATATCTAGACCAAGTGACATTCTTATATCATCTGAACAAGTTTTGACCACTTGCAGTTGTGCTTTCAGCTCCTCATCTAAAGAACTATATACTTTTTAATAATCGACAAAAAGAAGATGATAAGTGTTTCTTCCTTGTTGTGTTCTAGGAACCAAACTGAAACCATGACCTAGCCTGTTAAGTAGACAGCTTAATGGGTTAAGTGCAAGACAAAAGAGCAATGGTGACAGAGTAACTCTGGAATATCCTCCTTTGAATTTTTATCATTGGGATAATAATTTGTCCTTTATCATGACTTAACTGTAAAGTTGTTTGCCAAAGTTTTCTGGTCACTGTAATATAATTGATCAAGGTAGGGTGTACCTTATACATTTGTAAGCACACTTCTGTCTATGAATGTGGAATTCTGCCAACTGCTTTTTTGTAATCTATCAACCCTTTTTACAATTCTCAATTATGACTTTAGTTAAACAACAAATGATCCTTTGCTCCATATGGTTTTCTTTTGTTACCCTTTTGTTCTATTGTCATGATTGAGTTTTCTTTTAAATGACTATAAATTCTGTCAGCATAAGTTGCAATATATAGTTTATACATTGTTGGAAGGCAAACTATTGGTCTACAGATTTTAGGATAGCTTCCAGGTTCACTTGTAAGGATGAGTATCATTATTATTTTTACTGTTATTAACTAGGTTGGTATCTTATCTGGATGTGCATATAAGTAGCTCTTACTTAGGGATAAATCTTCATGTAAAGATGATGATACTTTTAGCCAGAGGTTAGATACTGCATCTGGACCTGGGGCTTTTCTTAATTTTATTTCAATTTCTCTGGCGTATTACTTTATCCCATTTAATATCCTGTGCATTTGAACTTTTACTGTTTTTTTTTTCTTCTATCCATTCAGCATCTTTGTTATGTTTCACAGGGTCTTCATAGATACTTCTCCAAAATGTGTCTATTTCTTTATTTTTTGGTGTTTTTTCTATTCCTTTTGCTTTGTTTCCCAATTCTATATAAAATGTTTTAGATCACCAGTAACCTGCTTATTTTTTACTTTGTTTTTATGTTTATCAGCATATTTTCAAAGTTTTTTCAGCCTGTACTAATATCTTTAGTGTATTATTTGCAATGGTGGATGGTAAATCCTGGTCTGTTCTGATATTGCATGTTGCTTTTATCAGGTTTATCTTTCTAAGTATTTTTTATTGATCTCTTCCTTCTATACTCTGCTAACAGTGGCACTTCTTATCTTAAATGCTTTATAGTTTTTTTTTTCTTTTCGATACTTCCATGATGGTATTTGATTTCTCCCCTTCCTTTCCCTTATTGCGATGTGTTTTTGTGGCAAGGTTTTATCTGTTATTAATTTAGCTGCACAGTAATATATCTTATTCACGTCTGTTATATCACATGAATTTATGTTCATAGTCTAGATTACTGTATTCATTTGTTTTATTAGACTTCTAACCTTTTGGGTCTCATTGACTTTCTGTAATCTATTTCTTTCATTGATCTTAATATGTCTATACATCTCTATTAAATCAAGCAACTCTTCTCTTAGATCATTTTTTTCTAAACTGAGGCCACATTCTTTGTTCTCCATTTCCTGTAGGCATTCTACAGATAGTTCCAAAACATCTTGCTGTGTCATATTCTCATCTGCTGCATCCTGTGTCATCCATAGCACTATCATATTGGAGCCCACTGGCCTATCACTCCACAACATTGACTGTGTCTGTTTTCTGCTCCTTCCTTTGCTGTGCAGCTCCAATTGTATTTCTGTACTGATTTTCTACTGAAGGCTTCAGAGTAGCTTCATGTGGCAAGTGATCATTTGCTTTCCATTCCACCTGTTTCTCATCAGCATGACGACTCATTGCCCCATCATGCTGTGATGCTACCAGAGTTGGATTTTATACACTAAATCCATCACCTCACAGGTAATCTATAACTTCAGTTTCCATTTCTTTAACTTCTCCATTGCTAATCCTTCTTTATACTTTCTCCCTTTGTTTTTTTTTTTGTTTTTTTGTATTGTGAAAATTTCCCATATCTGACTGCTTTTGCCTCTATTTCTCTTCTAAATTTTTAGGTGCTGCTTTTTGGATTGATTAGTTTTACATTCTCCTTTGCATAAATATTGCACCATATTAAATCTCTTTTTTTCCAATGTCTATATTTCTTCTTCAGATGTCTCCTAATCTACCTGTTTCTCCTTACTTTGGGAACTCATTGTTCCACAATACTGTGATATAACCCATGTCAGACTTTCTACATTAGATTCTTCACTTTGCAGGTATTCCATAACTTCAGCTTCTATTTGGTTACCTTCTACTTTATGTTCTGTTTTATTTTCCCCCTTTGTGATCTTATCTTTTGTATTATGAAATTTTCTATATCGGATGCTGTTGCCTGTATTTCGCTTGAAATATCTGTGAAGCTGCCTTTTTGTATTGATTAGATTGGTTTCTCCTTTGGATAAATATTGCACCATATCAGATCTTTCTTTCTTTCCCATGTCCACATTTCTTTTTTATATACATTTCACAAATTTCTAGGTTTTGTTCTTAATATTTTTGCCCTTCTTCAGACACTTCTTTTAACAAATGGCCCAGAGTTTCTTGGTCTATATAAAGATTTTCACGGATCTGTTGTATTAATGAATACAAATATGCATTTGAAGCTTTTGATAGTTTTTCTTGGGCAAGTATTTTTCTTTCCTGTAATGTTTCTGTTAATCTTTTTGAATATCTTCTATCTGGAAATTCTAGGTTTCGTGAATAATAGTAACAATACAAAATTTCGTTCTTCTTCTTATTTATTATTTATTTATTTGACATTTGTTTACCGATAAAGTCTGACTGGGTGGGTGCCCATTTTCAGCGGAAGCCCGAGGAGAAAAGCTCCAGAAACAATTAACATATTAGTTTAGCTTATTACAGAGGAACAATGAATGTTTTCACATACAATAAGAATATACAATAATGGATAGCACATCATTTTTATATAAATTAGATGAAACATACTTGCACATTAATTACAGACATTAGATATTATTAAGGAGACTATTTGCATGAGACAAGTGGTCTTTATAATTGTATGATTCACATCAGTATGATTCTGCTTGATAGTTAAGTAACTTTTGTTTATTATAATTTACTTATTATACATATCTTATAGTACAGGGTTGAGAGAGGAGAGAAATTACAGGAGTGGGGAAGTAGGAGATAGAAACTTATGTGTTTATCAGTAAAGTGTGGGATATGGCCAGGGAAGAAGCAGAAGGGAGAAAGAAAAGTTAGGGGACTGTATAGTGATAATAGCAGTGTAAGCTATAGGTAAACGAGGCAAGACATTATTAATTGTTGCAAGATGGAGGGTAATGCTGTCACAATTATAAATTAAGGAGCTATTTCATTAACCTGGTATAGAACAGGAGCAGAGCCATGTATTTTTTAGATAGTTTTTAGGAAAGTATGTGAAGGAATTGAGGGATGGCTCTCTCCTTACAGATGTCCATATTTTAGCTATGGAGTGAGAATACAGAGAATACCCTGCTGATTTGGTTGATTTATAAACAGTGAGTTGAACTTGGTTATCTGATCACAGAGGCTGTTTAGGGGAGCATTTTTGCAGTATAGAATATAAGGCTAGGCAGGTGACTGGGTAATGAATGATTTGTTTGTGTAGTGGTTAGCTATATATATATATATATATATATATATATATATATATATATATATATATATATATTTATATATATATATATATATATATATATATATATATATGTATATATTAGGTAGTTGGGTAGTTCTAGACACTAGTGTTTTCAAAGCAGTGCAGTGGTGGGTATGGCAGTGAGAATTTGATGCAAACCTAGATATTTTATTGCAACATTGTTCAAGGTGAGTAAGTGAAATTTGAAGATTTGTGAAGATGGGGGCTCCATAAAGAAGAGAAGACAGAAGATAAATACTTAGGGGGGTGTATCTGGATATGGAGGTGAATAAGTTTCTAGTTCTATAGAGTAAGCCTAGCTTTTGGTGTATTTTTATGGCATTTTGTATGTGTAAATCAAATTTAAGGTTGTCTATGGTGATGCCTAAATGTTTTGTATCGGTCACCACTTCTATAGTGGTATTATTGAGGGAGTATATTTTAAAGTTGTGTTTTTAATGAGACAGAGATTTAGGACAGAAAAGTAAAAGTTTGGTTTTCTTTAGTTTAAGCAGGAGTTGGGAGTTTTGTAACAATGTTTTAGTAGCAGAGAGGGATTCTTGTGTAATTTGGTTGAGGTGAGTATGATTGTTGGAAGTACATATAAGTGTTGGGTCATCAGTGTACTGTATGAGAGAAGCATGTTGTGTTCCAATGTGAAGAGAATTTGTAAAGATATTAAAGAGGAGAGGACCAAGGACTGAACTGTGTTCAATGCCAGTGATGACAGGGAGAAAAGGTGAGAGCACTGATTTCCATTTTACCATTTTACTGATTGGCATCTATCAGTGAGAAACTCTTGAACCAGTTTATGGTGTTTGGTGTTAGACCTAAGGCTGACATTTGTTCTAGTAGTTTAGTATGGCTGACTGTATCAAAGGCCGTCGACAGGTAAGGTCAAGGAATATGGCAGAGCCAAGCTGACAACTATCTCTGGTTTTGTTCAATGTATCTGTGAATGCTATTAGAGATGCATTTGTAATATGGGAGGGTTGAAAACCATGCTGGGTTTGAGTTAGAAGTTTTTCTTGGTTGAGGTACTATAGGAGTTGTTTGTCGATACATTTTTCTAAGATTTTTAGAGAGGGGGATAGGATAGGATAGTTATTGGTCTGAAATTACTGATGTCTGTAAAAGTACTGCCCTTATGGAGAGGAATGATATGTGATTTTTTCCAGATTTTGGGAACACAGTTTTCCTGTTGTTGTTGTTGCCTTTCAGCTTTTCTCGGTTAGGGGTCGCCACAGCGGAACTCCAGTCTGCTAATGATTGGCAGTAGATTTTGATGAATGCCAAGGTACCAGCTCGATGTTCAACCTTCAACGAAGGCACGCCCATTTACGCATGTCTTTTGAACGCCCGCCCAACCGCGGGGAGGACATGCAGACTCCACACAGAAGGCACTCCCCACACTCCAGCCGAGAATCGGACGGGAGAACCTCTTGCTGTGAGGCAACAACTGTACCGCTGCACCATCGCAGATACGGGAACACAGTTTTCCTGTATGGATCTATTTATGTGTATGGATATAGGGTAACATATGCTGCTTGTTGTTATTTTAAGGAATTCCCTGGGTAGACTATCTGCAGAGTCAGAACAGATTTTTAGTTTGCTTAAGAGTTTTTTTGTATAGGCTGTAGATACTAGTTAAAGTGTAAATGTGGAAGTAATTGGTGTTTGTTATTTGTGATCTAAAGCACTATGACTAAACTGGTTTGTAATACAGTCTATGCTGTCTACAAATTAGGTATTAAGTTGTGTAGCAGTGTCCAGAGATGTATTTGCACATGGATTGGGATTATATTTTTGCCCCGGTTGCAGTATTTTCTTGATAGCTGACCAGAATTTCTTGGGGTTGGCTTTGCAAGTATTTTGGGGTTTACTACAGCTTGTTTTTTGAACAAGCAACAAGAAAGAAATACACTAAACTTCTGTCAAATAAATGAAAAAAAACATCTGAAATGCTAGGATAAGACCTCCAAAGAAATCCGTTAAGCTGCTTTATTACGATGCATGCTTTTCGTTCGATTCACTGACCAAACTTCTTCAGACAATAAAAACTAATTAATTAAACACATATCATTTAAAACAACTAACTAGTTTCTCTTCATATTGGCCTTTACACCAACTTGTGGGACTGCCTTCATTGGATCCTGTGGTACGGAGATTTGTGGTGATTATTGGTGAATTTTTTCTCCGTCATCCATTTTTTCAATTATCATTTAAAACAACCCCTTGAAAGGTCACATGCTATTTCATTCCCTATCACAGGTTACATAGTGAATACATCTTAAAGTTGTAGGAACTTGAATTACTCTGGCAAATCAAACTTGATGCATATAAGTACCCTGGATTGAACGATGCGTGTTCAATTAAGTGCACCTTAAAGATGAAAAGTTTGGCAAGGTAAATTAGAAATAGTATTCAGATGAATTTAGGATGTTCACAAATTTCCAATAGTGACTTTTCGTCTTTAATATTTAATATATATCAACCATTACAGATACCCTGCATTTATTTTAGTGGGAGCATCATGTAATGTAAATTGTGGTGTAATATTCTTTGGGATTGTGTAATTCATTATTATCAAGCACCCATTTTTCCATTGATTACTGTTCATCGTTATTAACTATAGTGAATAGAAACTAGAAGGGATGAATTAGGAATGGATAGACATTACCAATGGGTATTTGGAGTAGAATAAATTTTTAGCAGCCTTTATTTAGCTGTTTGTTACATCAACGTGTACCAAACAGGTGAATAGGGTATGTATTTTCTGATAACTTAAATTCTTCTTATACCTGTAGGTACAGAATGACTCATGGGATAGGTGGTCACTTAAGAGCAGTGTATGTAATAAATTAGGCATGTTATAGAATATTTGAAGATCTTTCACTGTCACTTTATTTATGTATATATATTTTTTTCATCCTGGTGTTCTGTTAATTGCCCAGCAGAGTAATATAGTTTTGAATGTTGGTTGCAAATAAGGTTTACTCCATATGCTGTAAGTTTCTTTAGCTTGCTTTCTCTATTAATAATGTATGCGAGCACCAGCTGATGCGCCCTTTATTAATTTGATCACATTTTATTTACTTCATAAGGCAATGTGATTGGTGCAGTTAGCTGGTTGTGAGACCAGTGGAAGCAAGTGGTAGTTAACCCGTCTGTAGTTTCCATCACTTTGGAAGTAGTGAATGGAACTAATGGGCGGAGTTATGACAAAATCAGCCCTGGAGTTGAGTTAACCATCCAGCATTGTAATAAAGTATGGACTGCTGGATGTTAATGTGGTTAATTCCAATTACATTAACTGTTACTTGTTCTAGCCACTTTCCTGTTCTAAAAGTGTATGCGAGCATTCAGCTGTTGTGTCTTTTGTTAATTTTATTGATTTTACTATCTTTTTATATACTTATTCCAGATAATGTGAATGTTTCAGTTAGTTTGTTGCATGAGCAATGAAAGCGACTGGTAGCCAATCTGTCCGTTGTTTCCGTCACTTGAGTTGTAGTGAATGGATGTAATGGGCAGAGTTATGACGATATTCATGAAGTATTCACTATGTACCCTGTGATTGGAAATTAAATAGCATGTGATCTTTCAAGGGGTTGTTTTAAATGATATGTGTTTAATTCATTAGTTTTTACTGTCTGAAGAAGTTTGGTCAAAGAATCGAATGAAAAGCGTGCATCATAATAAAGCAGCGTAACGGATTTCTTTGGGGTCTTGTCGTAGAATTTCGGATGTTTTTTCATTTATTTTACAGTATGTTTTTTGTCAGAAATTATCTGTCTTTTGGCCTGGTTATGAAGACTTTTATGTTGTTGAAGGTTTTGTGGGGTTTATTTGTCTGTCAGTTTTTCCAGGCTTTGTCGCTAGTTTGCATTATTCTTCTTGTAGTGTTAGTTAACCAGGATGCATCTCTTGTTTTTATTCTTTTATTTATGGAGGGTGTCATCTTATTTAAGTTGGCAAGAAATATTGAGTTAAATTTCTCAACAGTGTCATCTAGTGGGATATTTTTAGTATATCCCACTTTACTGAGGAGAGGATATTGTTGAATAACGGAGGGTAACAATTTCTTATGTTATGAATAATTTTTATAGTTTGCTGTTTTGGTTGATTGTGTGTGTGACATTTGGTAAAGGCAAGGAGATGGTCATTGAGGGAATTTGATAGGGTGTCAGACAAGGTAAATTTAGTTGGATCAGATACCAAGATCCAGTCTAGTATGGAATTTAAGTTTCTGCTAAAGTATGTTGAAGTTTATATCAATTGTTTGTATCCAAAAAGATTTATGCTAAATTTAGGGTAGATAAATATAAGGTCAAGCAAGTTAATATCTACATCTCCTAGTGTGAATGCTTCATGAGGGATAGAAGTTGAGGTCCAGTTTAGAATGTTTTCTAATACATTGATATCATTGCCTGGGAGAATATGTAAGGTAATGATACAGATTTGTTTGCATTTGTTTAGTTTAAGGAAAGTGATTAGAAATTTTGCATTATTGAATTGTGGTATGGGGTCTTATAAGGGATTAGACTGAGACAATCTGGGTATATTATTGCTACACCCCCTCCCCTTTCCTTTTAGTTTGGTCATTCCTAATTATGTTATAGTTTGGTGGTAATATTTTGATGTTGCTTATATTTAGCTGTAGCTATGTTTCTGTTATGTCTAGGATACTAGGTGTTTAAACAGCAATCCAAGCAAGGAGTTCTGTAATTGTGTTTTACAAATGCTTCTAGTATTTAGAGTAATGAAAGTTAGTTGACTATTGTTAGATGAATAAGGTGCCGTTTGATTTTGTTCTGTAGTATTGACTTTGTTTTCTTTTGAGATGAGTTTTGTTGGACCTGGATTAGGGTGAATAGCACAACTGGTTAGGATCGGTGTGTGCTGGACTAGTGTTTTTAGATATTTTTATTGTTCTTCTAGCAGGGAATGTCATTTTAAGTTTACTTGATGGTACACTGAGTGGTTTAAGTTTGAAATAGAAGTGCAGTGTGTCCAAATAGATGGCTGTTACTATGATATTAACTTTAGGTGGGGTAGGGTTATCCGGTAGGTACTTAGTTGAGAAGATGATGGTGTGAATCTGGTACCTTTGGTCAAAGGTAAGGTGGCTAAGGCATAGCAGTAGTAGATTCAAGTCTAAAGTTAAGCAAGCCACGCTGTTATTGTTACCTAATTTGGGAGTGATAGATACAAGATAAGTAGTTTGGGAGAGAAACTGTGGCTTGTATAAGTAATATATGTTTGATGATAGAATAGATTGAAATTGGGTGAGAGGTGTGAAAATGGTTAGTGGTCACATATACACTGGAAGAAACAAAGACATAGTGATGAAGGGCTGAGCTACAGTCAGGAGTGATGTGTAATAGGGAGTCCTCTGTAGTCCACTCTATCATCTTTATGGCTCTTTTTTTGGCCTGTCAGTTTTTGTGTATTTTTTGGAATACTACTTCCTTCTACAATAGGGGTATCATCCTCCCCCTGAGTCTGGCCTGACCCCATTGTAGGAATGTTTCCATATCTTGAGGATTCTATATTGTCATTTTTCCAGTCCTGGCACAAGTGCACATACCAGGATTGACACTTGGAAGATACTCTCCATGATTGAGGATTAATTCAGTTTCAGCAATACTACTGTCCTTTGCTTGCTGATTTTTTCATTTCTCCATTTGAACCCCTACTGTTAGTGGAAAAAAATGGCCATTTTAGGGTTTACTGCTGGTGGTAGCCCTTTCTTATCCCAGCTTTGATTTTTACATCATATCTTTACCATCACTGATAAAATGTTGATTTCTGAATAAATTAATGAGGCTCACAGCTGTCCCACATAAAATGTTTTGATTTTCTGTTAAATTAGTGAGGTTTATTCTTTATCAATGATGCCAGTCATTAGAATTTGAGAATTGTAATAAAATATTTGATTTTCTGATACATCAGTGAGGGTTGGAGTTTGTGAATAATGTCAATCATTAGAGTATCACAGTTCTGGTTGTTCAGAAAATGAATATCTATGGAACACCTTTTGAATGCCCCTACTCCAGTACATAATCAAGAAGCCATAATCCTCGCCACTGACAGTGGTGATGGATGGCCTCTAGGAACAAAAATGGATACACACAGTATTTCCAGATGCAGCTCTCTGCACCAATCACAATTTCCCTTAAAAGCACACAGGCCACACACTCCAGACCTGGGGCTGGACTCTCTCTCTTTCTCTCTCTCTGTCCAAGCCCCAAACATGACTCTACATTGACCACTTTGGCGCTCTGAGTCCCTGATCCAAGTAGCTGATACACACACTTGATATTCTGATTTTCACACACACACACACACACACACACACACACACACACACACACACACACACACACACACACACACACACACACACACACACACACACACACACACACACACACACACACACACACACACACACACACACACACCAAGACACACACACACAGACACACACCTGGGAAAGGCTGGCATAGATTTACCAGCTGTACCCCCTCTACCAGGACTATAATGTAATTACACTGCAACCAGTTAGCTAATCCAAGGCTCTTACAAGGGTACTCAATTATACTGAGTAAAATTAATACTAATACAAATGGTAGAGTTTGACAAATGTAGCAAGATTTTCAGGACCAGCCAGAATGTCAATAAAATAAGCATCAGTACTCTTATAATGTTAAAAGTATTCTTTAAAAGACCAACCACAATGAAAGGTATAGAAATATTTAATAATAAATAATAAAATAGAAAACATGAGAATACTGAATATCTAGTTACAATAAACACCAGAATTTGAATCACAGGACTTAGAAAAATAACACAGTTGGATAGATTCACACAGATGCAAGAAAAAAAAACAATACTTAACTAAACTCACTATATTTTCCTGACTGACTAAGGAACTTACCGTTACTTAGTTAAGTTAGTTATTACAGCAAGGCAAGATGAAAATTACTTACTACAGCAAGACAAGATGAAGTATGTTGAGTTGCTTATTACAGCAAGGCAAGATAAGGGGTGGAATTCAATAAAGCCTACATGGAGTGATTCTCTGTGTAGGCATAGAGTTATGGCCCGAACATGGAACATGGTCGCCAAGCAATCCAGGAAACAGGGTGGAGGGGCATGCACAAGCATGCTGGCACAAAGGTGTTTGCAGAATTCAAACCACCTCATGAGCTGGTGAAAACCAACCAAATAAGGTTGATTTGTGATTTAACAAACAGAAAGGCACCCGTGTAGGTGCCTTGTTGGTGTAAGGAATGCACACGGATATAAACTTTGTACCAGACTATACGTTTTAAACATGGGGCTGTAAAAACCTAATTAAAAAAAGGTGGATATGGTACTGTAGGCATGCAAATGTCTAAAACTATGACCAGTGAGTCCAGAAATCAATATAAATCATTAAAAAAATATATTTTTTAATACATATATTACATTTGTGCAGCGCACAGCAACACGCAAACATGCTGTTATGGGAAAAAAGTGCAAAGTAGACATTTGCAAATATATTGCATTATACTGATCAGCATGCAGAGTATTACAATGGCAGGTGTCAGTGGTTGCTATGGAGGCAGGTCCTTGAGTAATGAATTATCCATGGTATACTCAATTAGTTGTATGTAAATGAGCTGGGTTACTGAATAGCAAAAAGTGCTATGGTGTCTACAGATAAAACCTGTGGTAGGGCTAAAACCATGTAGGCAGTAGTAGAGCAGATATCTGGCATCAAAAGGGGATGTGTCACAGTATGTTAAAGCGGATTGGAGCTCAGCAGCGCTTGTTTGCACTCAGCTAAACACAGCTAAGCGGGGGGGTTCTGATGCTGCTGAATGTGTTTTGGCTAGTTTAAAAAAAGCTGAGCATGTCTGTGGTTGGGGAAATGTCAGAACTGCTGAGCATTGTTTACACTTGCGCAGCAGGTTTGCATGGTGTGCTGCACTGCTTAGCAGTGAAAGAAATAGGGAAAGAAATTAAAAAAAATAGCCTGGGAAAGCCAATCAGGTAGAAATGACTGATATGCCCTGTTCAATGGACAGTGGCCCATTCAAACCTCAATGATATACCTATCAGGTGGAATGCAGCATAATGAGCCAATCACACAGGCTGCAACTGCAGCATACCACTATAAAGTATGCATACACCCTATGATCTGATTGCCCACATACTCTGCAGAACTGGAGTACACACTTGGGAATTTTAACTGACAAAATGCTAGGGGTGCTGCTGCTCTGATATATCTGTATGTGCTTGAGGGTGAGGTCAGTGAAGATGATGAGGCTGACAATAAGACCAGACTGAGAAGGAGAAGAGTGTTCAGGCCCAGGATGACCTTCCAGGGGCTACATGAGCTGGAGATTGTAGAGTGCTGCAGGGTGGACAGGGACATACTACAAGAACTCACTGAGCTCTGCCACCCTCAACTCAGACCCAGACCCAAAAGAGGGGAACCCATCCCAGTGGAAACTAAGGGTTATGCAGCCCTTAGAATATTAGCTACATGTACTTTTCAAAGACCAGCTTGGGACATAATGGGGATCTCACAGGCATCTGCATCCAGAGTACTCCACCAATTCCTGAATGCCATGCAAGCACATGCTAGTGAGTGCATTTACTTACCATGCACCCCTGAGGAGAGGTCCAGCAATATTTGTCTCTTCCACCATGTAGCACAATACCCTGAGGTACTGGGTGCCATAGACTGCACTCATGTGCACATCAAATCAACACCCAATGAATAGGATAGGGTCTACTGCAAGAGGTATCACTCCATTAACTGCCAGGTCATGTGCAATGCCCAGGGCATTATCATGAATGCGTGTGTTGGCAGCTGTCATGACTCCCACATCTGCCATGTCTCTCATCTGTACCAAATGTTTCCCAGGGGGGACATCCCATATGGCCATCTACTAGAGGATGCTGGCTATGCACTGGAACCATGAATGATGACACCCATCAGAAATGCACACACACACCTACTGAAAAATGTCATAATGAGGCACACAAACAAACTAGGAACATCATAGAGAATGTGTTTGGGATGCTCAAGTCACAGTTCCACTGCCTCGATATGTCTGGTAGAGCCTTGCAATACTATCCAGCCACATGTGCACACATGTTTACAGTATGTGCCATGCTACACAATATGATCCTGTGAAAACATCTGCAGCAGGAACATCACAGGGAAGGGACACACAGCCCCCCACCACTGCCAAGGTCCCCACAGCCACAGGGAGACTCAGAGGAGGAACCCCCTGAGCCTATGCCTGTAGGCAGATGTAGGCAAACCCAGTATGCCCTGGCCTTGGCAAAGAGGCAATACATAGCACATGCACTGACAAACTAGGGACCTAGGGACTGACCCCTCACTGACTCACATACATAGTAAAAAGGATGCCAGCCACACCACGTAACCTGTACTTTACCATGTCTAGATTGTGTATTGAAGCACTGTTCTCACAACTGCTGCAAGCACAAGGTATGTCACTCTTTTTTACAACAGATCATTGGGATAGTAGACTGTGGTAGCATATGTATGGACCTGCTGCATGTATGTAAGGGAATGGAGTGGACTACCGAGATAGCCACAGACAACTGACAGCAATGTGAGACAACAGGAACCCTCTGCCCAATAATGAGTACCCCATAATATGCAGTAGGCTACAAGCCAGCAAAATGGACTGTACTATGTGAGGGAATTACAAACACTGGGGTCACAGGAGTGATGCTTGATTGTTAATGCTTGAGTCCCATGTCCCCAACACACCCACGTTCCTATACAACTGCAGTAACAGTATGTTTTCAAGGTAATACCAGCAGACCACACAATCCCTGGGCTGTCCCAATCAACCTGGTGATGTGTACCCATTCCCCAGTATGCAGGGGTCAATGTGCTACATATGTCTGTGTTTGATAGAGTCAGAAAGTAAACTGCACTGTCTTTTGGCTTAGTGAGCTAAGTACATTACCATGGTTGATAGGGTATATTGTTTGAGACAGGCTGTACCTGCTCTTTTGCATGTGAGCCACGCCTATGGTAGGAATGCTACAGAATGTCCATATGTCAGTATTTGTTACTGCAAGAAAACTGGACAAAGCCACACACATACAATGGAGGGACAGGGGGCGACAGATATGGACAGGACATGGAGGGACAGGGGGCCACAGATATGGACAGTACACAGCTCTGAGTAACCTAGATGGTGCCTAGTAGAACAGCAGGTTGTAACAAGTCAGTGTAGTGCCAGGATATAAAGGCTGTCACGTAACTGTGTCAGTACTTACAACAAGTCATAAAAATACTGAAACCAGTACACAAGGATATGTCTTATGTGTTTGTTGTCGCCAATGATGAAGTGTCGTGATGTCCAACAATAAACTGTGAGTTTTATCCAGCTATTCGTGGATTATTGAGTTTTATCCAGCATTTCGTTTGACTATTGAGCCGCATACGCTTATTGGTGGGACCGAAGGTGACTTACAACAAGTCAGTGGACACCATTCTTACCCCACAAATGTACATGGTTTCAGAGAATGTCCACATTTATGCTTCATATATCTGTTATGTTTGTCATAACATTTCAGTTGCATGGCAAACTATTGGCAAATCAATAAAGGTTGCTGTGAGAAAATAATGACAGTTCATATGCAGACTTCATGCCCATCAGAAAATGCATGCTAATACAAAACCATTCTACCAACTGTCTACATTTGTAAGAGCAATATTAAAATCATGTCCCCATGTTTGGGCCTGTGTCCCACCATTATATATAGCCCCGTCCAGATGTTTGTCTGTAAGACTTTGAGAGATATGGACAACATGTATCCTTATAATAACAATACAACACAAACCTTCTGAGGACCAGAGCAGTCGTATGGTGCACAATGCTGGACAACCTGCAAAACAGGGACAGTCAGAGGTGTGAAGTCAATAACCCTGTGTGCAGTGTTATATCTCTTACCCCAGTCACAGCATACCTACAACTACATAGAGCAGGAACTGTGGACAAAGCCAGGACCTGGAACATGGCAAGACAAAAACCCACATATAAGGGGAAGGAGAAACTCCTACCTAGTCAAATGTAGAAAGTGCAGAATAGAACAGATTGTGCAGTAGCATGGATTCCCTGCAGTGTATGGAGTTGGTAACCATAATGTCTGTCAGTGGTTCCTTACATCAAGCTATAATGATCTGCCACTGACGCACCAAGAAATCACAGTGCTAGGAAAATGTACTAGACATATTATGCAAAGCTCTGTTCTGTCCAATACACTCTGTAAACACTAGATATGGGTCAGATAGTATGGACAGGAAATCCCTCAGGCATTATATCAGGGAGGTGCTGGACTGTTTCATCAGGTTCAGCAGACAATTGGATGTAGCACACAAAATCCTGGACTGGAGTACAGGTAGGTCTGGCCTGGAGTCCCATTGTAAGTATTGATGGTCATACTGTGCATGATTCTACTCTTAGCTAATTTCAACCCATATCTGAACCCACATCTGATTATAGAACTGTGATGCCCATATACCTCTGTGCATACAGACAGCTAGGTATACCTTAATTGTCTCGCCCTATCACCATCAGACATGTGTCAGTATGTGGCACATATAAGATATATTTGGATCTGTTAAGTTTAAGATAGATGCATATATATATATATATATATATATATATATATATATATATATAGATAGATAGATATATGGTACAATTATAGTGTATACAGCTAGATAGGTAGTGGTTTTAATCCCAACAACAGTGAGTCAGTATGTATGTGTAAATATATCCACTTGCTGCTGTGTTTACTTCTTGCCTATGTGTGTGCAATACCAATACATTTTAAAGCCTGTGCCTACCTGTGAACCCCCCCTGGCCTACTTTACAGGGCCTACTGATGTCATCCACCTTAGATGCATAGTTACACACTCTCCAGAAACATAAGCTCTGTGATGTATTCAATAACTATGTAGCACTGTAGTGTAAACAGCTAGATAGGTAGTGGTTCTAATCTCAACAATGACAGCTCAGTGCATGCGTGTCTTGCCTATGTGTGTGCAATGCCAATACATTATAAGGCCTGTTCCACCCTGTTAATCCCCCTATTGAATTATTTTACAGGGCCTGCAGGTGTTATCCATCTTAGATGCACAGTTAGACACTCTTCAGGTGTCTAAGCTCTGTTGCACATGCGATAAGCATGTAGCACTATAGTACATACAACTAAATGGGTATGGATTTTAATCTCAGAAGTAGCAACTGTATAAGTCTGTGTGTGTGTGTGTGTGTGTGTGTGTGTGCGTGTGTGTGTGTGCTTGTGTGCGCGCGCGCATGTGTGTGTGTGTGTGTGTGTGTGTGTGTGTGTGTGTGTGTGTGTGTGTGTGTGTGTGTGTGAAAAATATCCCCTGTAGCAGTGTGTCTGCCTTGTGTGTATGTGTGATAGTTGCACCATTGTGAGGTCCTGTTAATCCCCCCATTGGATTATTTTACATGGCCTGCTGGTGTCATCCACCTTAGATACACAGTTAGACACTCTCCAGGTACATGAGGTCTGTGGCACATGCAATCAATATATAGCACTATAGTACATACAACTAGATAGGTAGGGTTCTAATCTCAAAACTAACAACTGTGTGATTGTATGTCTGTGTGTATGCATATCCCCTTGCAGCAGTGTGGCTGTCTTCCCTGTATTTGTATGCAACAGTTATACTATTTTAAGGGCCTGTGCAAACCTGTTCACCCCTGCCAGTGGCAACCTTTACAGCATAAGCAGATGTCATCTACCTGAATGCTTCTGTCCAACACTGAAAACACATATCACATTCATGGTGCATGCGATATGTATATAGTGCTATAATATGCACAACTAGACAAGTAGGTGTTCTACCCCCAACAAGGGCAGTGTGTGTGTGTGTGTGTGTGTGTGTGTGTGTGTGTGTGTGTGTGTGTGTGTGTGTGTGAGTGTGTGTGAGTGCCTGTGTGTGTGCCTGTGTGTGTGTGTGTGTGTGTGTGTGTGTGTGTGTGTGTGTGTGTGTGTGTGTGTGTGTTTGTGTGTATGCATATCCCCTTGCAGCAGTGTGACTGTTTTAATGCAAACACCTGTCCCACTGTGCAGGTTGCAGTCCATGTTTGGCAAGGTGTGTCCTGTGAAAACAATTAAAACAATACATAGGTTCCAAGAGTGTAGGACAACAAACCTTTCCTACATGCATATAATAGTTGCACAAACCAGTCATTTTACTTCAGAAACACCTGAATGTTCTGAGGCATTGCATAACCTAGGGAAATGCTTCAAAAATAAGATGTCATATTGGCAGATCAAGAGAAGTCCTGTTCTTTGCACTTGCCATGGGTATGGTATGCCCTGCCATCTGCCACAATACTACAAGAAGTGTCTGACACTAGACATTCATTAAGAAGGCAACCCTACTCTGTGTGGCCTATGCATGTGCAATATGTATACATGTCAAGGCCATGTGGGTAGTTGGTGCCCCTACATAACCCACATGTATCTAGGCATGAACGCCAACCACCACCACTCACATATGCTGTTACTAATGCTGTGGCGACTGTAAGTTGTGTGCTGTTTGTCATTGACCCACCAAGTGATGTTAACACACTGCAACACGGTCTTGCATCAGGTACAGACTGGTGCTAAGTTCCTGGCCTCAAGCTAAATGCACAAAACAGTACCATCATACCATATAACAAGGGCACAGCCCAGCTGTTTGCCACATTATTGGCAACCCCATAAACACACAACCTGTGTTGACAGACCTGGATACTCAGTTTGATAATGTCACATTCAGCCATCATGTAGTGGCAATGGTCAGAAAGGTCTTGTACGTGGTGAAAGCCATAGGTAAAGGGAGTGCATCCTGAAGAAAGGTGGACATTCCCTCTGTATAGTCTTCAGCCAGTACAACAATACTTTAATACAATGGGCATTTGATATGTACCTATCCAGACATCTGCAACAACTGGAAAGGCCATGGTAATACCCAGAAAAGTAATCCATGCCCTCCAACACCTGCCCCATGCAGACAGCATCTAATCAGTATTTCACTACTTGGTATCTGACAGGTTGCCCAGAGGTGGGCTGTGGCATACCTACAACTCAGTGTTGAGCCCTGCCCTTCAACAGCTGCCCCATATATGTGACTCTACTTCTAAGCACATTACCAGCACAATTGGCCTGAATCTGATAGGTGACATCAGCAAAACCTGCTGAACAGACAGGTTTGTCTCCCAGAGGCTGCCCTGTCTCATGAATGCACTTTCCAGACATGTCAAAAAGAATTCCATGCAGACTATCATCAAGTGTATCCATGATGAGTGGATGGGATACCACAAATCTATCCCAGGGGTCCCACCTGTGTCTGTCAATGACAGGGGCAACAGGTGCCAATTGTTAATTCTGTTGGGGATAAACTAATGGCTAGGCTTATTAGGTCCTCAGTACCAATAGCCTAGTAACCTTGTATGATCCTAGGTCTACCAGTTATGACCCTGTGTGCTGTGATGGACTGTGTTGTTATGTGTCCACTCCCATCACTGCCATCTACTATGGTCTGCCCCCTATAGGCAAAATATCAGTACCATGTCATACATCCACCATCCGACAAATAGGCGAGAGTGTTACCACAGGTGTATGGGGACAGTCCAGCAACATCTGTGTGACAATTACAGACAGCACTGCAAATGTGTTGTAGGGTAACCCCCATGTGGGTGTTCAACATCTGCAGTACACAGATGTATGCAGAATGTGTACATGTGCCTGATATAGGTGCACTCTCTGCCAGACAAATGTTGATGTCTGGAAATCAGTTGGACAATATGTAATGGTTGTTTCCAGAGTGTGTTGAATCTGGCTGCCACATTCCAGACACCTCAGAAAATAGTTATGGTACTGTAATATCTGGTACTGTATTAATTCCCTCACGTTGCATACTCAATATGTGCACTCAGTTGCTGAGGGTGAGCCTGTGTCCCCCCCCACTACTACTGGCTGTAACCTGCTGTCCTGCAGTAGAGGGTCAACAGGTATGCTAGCCATAGCTCTCAGATGATCATATACAGATTTTGAGTACACAGTGACCTAGCCAGTGTACGCCAGGAAGAGACAGGGACACCTGGACAATGTTTGAACTATGCCTGTGTGACAATCACAGCATGAGAGGAGCAGACTGACAGTACATCATGTTATATGGCAGCTGTATCCAGCACTACTGACTGTCACTATTGTCTAATGCACAATCCAGTCACATTCATACATGAGCTGACCATTGCTGGAGGGACTCACAGGCCAGAGCTGTGATCTATGTCACAGCAGACAGAGCCAAGAGGGAAGCCTGTAGCTACTGGACAACTGACTAACAGTGACATGTAATTCCAAGATATTTACTGCAGACTTCTATTGTGGTAATCCCTATTTCACATGCCTGCATCCCTCAACTGTGTCTGATTGCATGGGCAATACTGTTACATACCTGGTATAGTGCTGTGCTCCTTTATGTGCAGAAATCCAGTGGTAGAATGCTAGGACAGCAAAGTTGGTCATCATAGAGAAAGTCACAGACCTGTGTACCATAGGCAGCAGCTTGCTTTTGTTGGTAATACTCATTAACAGCTGATTGCTTGTGCACCAATCTGTAGCTCAGACTTGCTAATTGCATTCAGAACAGCTGGGTTGCATTTTAATTAGCCAAAGTCATGGCAACACAGGGCTGTACTTGAGGCCTTCATGTAGACCTTGACCCATTTCCTGGCCTGTGAGAAAGACATTAGCAATGTTTGGGGTCTACAGCATCACAGAAAGAAGGTTGAAATACTGTCCACTGTTTGGATTTATGTGGTATGTCCACAGTTTTGCATGCTATGTTTGGCCATTGTGAACAGACTTTCTGATTATTTAGCAGTTTCTTGTTTAACAATGTAGGTTGAGGTCAGTAAGGAGAAAGACAGATGTGAGTGTCATACATCATTTGCCTCAGATTATGCATGCTGCTGCAGTAGCTGCTGATCTATCAGCTGTGTATGTTTGTAGGGGAGGACTTCGACACATGTTCCTGTTACTTGACCATTCCCCCCAAACTTTTATGTATGGGTGTTGTATGGATTCCCTGTTCTAGGAGTTTGGGGGGTATGGTAGGTCTGTAGCAGATAGCTGAACACGCTGATGCATATGTTGCAAGCTGCAGCTGCTGCATTCTGCCCAGGAGCTATACTGGGGATTGTGAACACATTATGGGACAGCAAGCTGTATATGTGAGTGAGAAAGTAGTGTCAGCTCTGCTGTCATAGCATTGCCAGGGTGAGGGTACACATAACAGTCCAGGTGAGGCATGTGCCTGTGGTGCATATGATATGTAATAGTGCCATACAGAGAGTGGTTGATGACATTTAGGACACCTATACATATTTGTGAAGTGTGTTCCACCCTACAGCCTTTGAGGAGCTAATATGGGTGGCAGTGACTGCAGTAGCAGAAACAAATTTTGCTTAAAATTGAACGGCTTAGTCAATTAATTGTTCTGACAACCATGTACTTGACGTGCAATGCACTGGAATGGAAGTCAGGAGTGTGGGTGGACAAATGTTAAGCATACTAGGAATATAACAGATTGAGCTGGAGTCAATACTATAGCAGGTGAATTTGCAAGATATATGTGCATGCATACAGTCTGTTACACAGGACTAGCATGAACATGTATGACTGAATGTGTATTATGTGCGACACTGAACTGTCTGTCATGTTTCATAATCTCAATGTGTACTGACTTGCCAGTACATCAGCACACAGCATAGGTTGTGTGACAAGTGTGCTAAATGTAGCTGGCACAACTGTGGACATTCTGCAACAGTCTGCAGTTGTTATCTCTACCTGATATCCTAGGCCTCACGTACATCCATCAACATTTATTTGTCTGTATACTGGTTTGGTGTCTGTATCACAGTCCCAAGTACATTGCCATTTGTCCCATTATATATACAAGCAGTGTATCACTGGCAATAAGGATATGTTTATGGAAACACCTGTTAATCTCCAGATCTGGGTGGTCCAGTGGGCTAATGCACTGTGCTGTAGTTGACAGGGTCCTGGGTTTGAAAGTTGGAAGGGGCTTAATATTTTTCTGCTGGGCATCACTGATAAACAGGATATGTTTTTGGAAACACCTGTTAGCCTTCAAAGCTGAGCAGCTTGTGGGCATAATGCACTATCTCATAGTTGGCAGGGTGATGATTTCGCTGATGTGCAGAACAGTTTCAGACAGACAGAAGTTGATTAAAGCAGCTTTAAGTGGGTTTGCGAAGGTTTACACAATCCCCTGCTTAAACCTGCTCTATTTCCAAAAAAAGAGAAGAAAAAAGGGGTGCTAGGAAAGTGGTGAAATGGGGGCAAGCAGGGGGAAATACAAATTGAAAGGCAGGTAGGGATGTGCAGAACTAGTATAGGAAAGGACCATAGCTCTCCATTTCTTCTACAGCAACAGCTGTGCATGTTGTGGACAACTTGGAATTTGGAGCCTCACATCCCAGTGGGAGGGGTGTGGGTGACATAACTTTAATTAATTGCTATGATGATTAATTGACAGCAGTGTAGGTGTGGGCGAAATGGAGAGCTATGTATGGGGTGATAATTTTTTACAGGACAGGTGCCCTTTTTTATTTTTAAGGAGAGCATGGGATGTTGGGGAAGGGATATAGGTACATGTGAGGAGGTAAGTTGGGTAGGAGAGGTAGCATTTACAAACAGACAAGACAGACAAGACAGCAGACAGGGGCAGTCTATGACACATAAGGGGAGGTAAACACCTTGGACGGGGAGGGAGTTGTGGAATCGGAGGAACAAGTGCCCCCAGATGGCAGCAGTGGGATTGAGCTCCCCACCCTTGGGCAGTCACCACTGCTCCTTCACTGCCCCAAAGGTGGCTGTGCTGGAGACTGGCACCTTTCATGTGCGTCAATCTTCCCTCGATCTGGTGCAGTCAATTGTCCATATCACCCTGTACAATCCTGCACACCATCCCTGGGAGCTGGTGCTGAGTGACCAGTCCTTCTCTGCGCCTTCACCCGAGGGGAGTCGGGCCCTATTCTCTGAGACAGTTCCACCAGTGGGTGGTGCAGGACCAGTGGAGAGTGTAGCTCCAGGTTGGGTCCCAGATGTGCTGGGACCTGGTGACATGGCCAGATGAGGTAGGGTATGTGGGTCCACAGGTACTGGCCTACCCACTCGTACTATGGTGTTGAGGAGTTTGTCAAATTGTGTAGGTTAATCATGCACAGAACATTTAAATGATAGTTACAACAGCATGCCTGGGTGTTTCAATTAACCCAGAACAACAAAATTGCATAGCATACAGAACACAACAGTAAATGGGATAACAGTCAGTATTGTAACCGCATGCCAGTAATACTTATAGCAAAAGGCCAACAACAGTGGTATTTCAACAAGGTATGTTAGTTTGCAACCATTGTAATATGTAACAATAATTAAACACAAGGCCCAGCATAAGAGTTTGAGAGCAACGTATGTGAAATGGAAACCATACCCATAGTATTACAATAATAATTATATTTGTGATGCAGATAAGGGGTGGGTGGATGGGGATAGACATTACATTAACAACAGTATAGGCTTATATTTATTGCAACAGTACTGTTCTATACTCTACAGGTCTGCCCTCACTTTTATGTCTACAAGTGCTCTTTATCTTCTGCAGCACATTCATACCTTTCAAGCTATCCACAGGGAACAGTATGGGCCAAGCTGTAACACCTACAGATACACTACTAGAGGGGACTATTACATGTCAGGGGGAAATATATGACTACCAGGGTGTACTGTGCACTGATGTTGTGTGAGTGCGCCACTAACATACTTTGACTGTATGTTAAATCTGTATCCAAGGGTTTTGGCAACAGTGATCACTATCCATGACAACATGACACTTTAGAGACATATATTGTGCATAGTACAGAGAGTTTACACATATCCTGCTGTCCTTGGCAGGCATGGGTTTAGATTATCAGCAGACATTCAGAGATGCACCAAGCATACAGCAGTACAACAATAAGCAGTTTTATTTGTCTTATTAACTTGGAATAGTAGTGCACCTGTGGATGTTTAATTTAATGCAGTCTTATCACATTGCTGAGCAATGCTGTTTACACACTAGTACATCTGGAGACATGAATTAGTATACCATTGGAACAGCTAGGACAAACAATTTATTTACCTGTAATTCCTGTGGAGAGAACATCTGTTTACAATACATAACTGTTTCTATACATATTCAGTAGTATTTGTCTGTTTCTATAAATATATATTAGTACTTGGCCCTGGATTCGAACCCCAGTCTGGGTGTGGAAAACTGAACAACATACATATTTATTATTTATTTTACATTTGTTTTCCAGGATGGTCCGACTGGATATATGTCCATTTTCAGCAGAGGCCCAGGGAGAAAAGCTCCAAGTTAGTAATTATATTACATTATTAACATTTACAAATTAACATAGTTTACAGTCTTCAGTAAGGTTACAAACATTTATAGAACATGGTAGGCAACTGAGAGTTTCACACAAATAAGGACTTTATCCTGTAATGAGCTCTAGATATGCCACAAAGCAAAGTCATATACATTTTAGAGTCAAATGACAGATTTAATTAGGCAAGATATCCAATACCAAGGGGTGGGTGTTAGTCAGGTTTTGAACAGCGACATTGCCAGTACATTTGAAAGTGTAGTTTGAGGCTTTTTTTTAATTGTGTTAGAGAGGGCTGGAGAGTAAGTTCAGCAGGTAGAGAGTTCCAAGTTTTGCCTACAGAGGTGGCAAATAGAGAGTCACCAGCCACATTTATGCCTTTGGTTGTTTGAACCAACAGTTTGTCAGCAGAGTGCAGTGACCTCAGGTTGCTGTAGGGATTAATGATCTTGTTAAGTGTTGGTGTCTTATTGGGGTGGTTTAGAACTTTGTGGGCTATTATATGTTGGTTGTATTGGAGAAGAGTAGTTCATTCAAGTCAACCTAGTTGAGTTAAGTTGATAAAGTGGTGGGTCCTAAAGACTGTACCTGTAGCAAATCTAGCAATATGGTTGTAAAAGCTTGCAAGTTTGCTAAGAGTGGTTTTATTCAAGTTAGTGAAAAGGATGAGACATAGAGAAGGATAGACAGTAAGTGGGAGCGAGCGATAGAAGTTCTTGCAAATGGAGTGAGGAAAGGTTTGATCTTGTAGAGGGGAGCCCAGTTTTTTTGTTGATGGTTTTGATGGTTTGATTGACATGGGAATCATAATTTAGTGTATTGTCAACTGTGACCCCCAGGAGTTTGGTGTGAACATCTGGGGATATAAGTGTGCCATTAATGGATCTTATGATAAAGAATGGTGAAGAGGACTTACAGATGGGGGGAAAAAAATTAGCTTAGTTTTGTTGGGGTTTAAAATAAGTTGACAGTTTGCAAACCATTTTTCAACATCATTGAAAGTATTCTGGGTTAGAGTCATCAGCTCAGTTGAGGAGGAGGCTGCACAGATTAAAGTGGAGTCGTCCGCATATTGGATGCAGGTGGCCTTGGGAGTGATTGTGGGTAGGTCATTGATAAAGACTGAGAAGAGAAGTGGTCCTAGTATGGAGCCTTGGGGGACTCCTAGTGTGATGGGTAGATGAGTGGATAGTGTATTCTGCCATAATACTGCTTGTTGTCTGTCAGACAGATAAGATTGGAATCATTTAATCACACAGTTATTTAGTGACAGTTTCTTCAGAGTATGGATACGTAGTTGGTTGCTGACCATATCAAAGGCCTTAGAGAGATCTAGGAAGAGAGCTGAGGTAAGTTTGTTATTGCTTCGGTTGATGTTAATGGAGTTAGAGAAGGATAGGAGGGCTGAGGTGGTGCTGTGGTTTGGTCTAAAGCCATGCTAAGAGTTGGCCAGTAGTTTATCCTGGGTGGGATAGTGCATTAATTGGTTATGGATGCATTTTCCATCATTTTGGCCAGTGGTGATAGTATGGCTATTGGTCTGTAGTTTGAGAGGTCTAAAGAGTTCCCTCCTTTATGGAGGGGAATAATGTGGGAAACCTTCCAGATAGAGGGGATGGTGGCTTTGGACAAGGTTCAGTTTATAATAGTAGAAATAGGGTATCCAATGGCATCTGCCACTTTCTGCAGATATTCTGGTGGGAAGAGATCAGCTACTAGGGTACTGGGTTTTAATTTAATTAGAAATCAGATGGTTGATGTAGATACAGGCTGGAAGTTAAAGGAGAGTGGGGTAGTGGTTGAGTAGGAATCTTGATTGGGGCCACTGGGAGCCAGTTGGTAGATAGTGATTGGATGGTCTAAGTGAAGAAACGGTTAAAGACATTTGCAGTTTCCTCTGGAGATTTTAGCTTACAAGCTGATGGGGTGGGAGTGGTGGATTGTCCGGGGTGGAGCAGTTTGTTTCTCCTGCCCAAAACGTTTGAGGTTTGTTCTGATGTTTTTGTTGAAGGTGTTGATAGAAGTTTTTTTTTGTCTAACAATATGGCTTTCTTAGTATCATATCATATCATTTAGCAAACTGGTTTACTGAGCCACTGCTTGGTGTTGAATGACTGATATGTGTCTAGAGCTCACCTGGCAACAAATTCTGACCTGGTAATGTAGTAGGTAGAGTGTCACATAAGACTGCAGTGACACTTGAACACACATGCATGAGATGCATGCATGCCAGCGATAGTAGATGAACTTTGCATTACTACTTGGAATGCGGGTGTACATATTTAACCCCCAGTGGATGGAAGTATGTGTGATGTGTACCGACCATATCAGAGTGCTGGGTTGGCTACCTGATGCATATACAGTTGCAGATGGCATATTTGCAGTATACAGCTATTACAGTTTCATACTTGCCTGCATCAGCATAACTGCATTCAGGAATGCATATAGCTGAAATGCAAAGGTTAACACAAGACAGCCCTGAGGGAAACACACTATATTACTTAACACATTACTATTCAAGGTTCAGATATTATACTGCAGAACAAATATCACAGTGCAGTATATCTTGTAGTACAGCTCCACATCTGCACTTTAGCAAAACAGTTCTTTATCAACCAACCTTCAGCCACTTCATGGTGCTATACTCATGTTTACTTCACAGTACTTGTAAAATACAATTTCTTGACCAGCAGTCTTTTTATTCTTGAACACTTTACATAATGCAGGTATTGAAAGATAGGTATTATTCTACACTGTATGCATTACTAACTTTATTTCCTTAATAATTTTGACTGCAGGTGTACTTTATTTCCTGAAATGTATGACTTCAGATGATTTATTCCCTTCACATTATGAATCCAATTGTACTTTATTACCAGAACATCATTATTAATACAGTATACACTTATTATTCCTTAATATTATTAACGCAGTAGCAAATTGCTTTCCTTAACATTATCAGGTTTCATGCTTTTATATATATATTGAACTGGACCTGGCATTACTCACTTATATCAGTCCAGGTCTATGAACACATTCATTGCAGTACACTCAAAACAGAATATACCTGCTGGGAGTTACTACTGTACTCTTTCTTAATTATATTATTATATATTGCAGGATGTATCTGTATTCACAACACTCTCTGCGCAACCTGGCCAGGTGCCCTGTATGGGCCTTCACATTGCAAGCTCTCTCCTCAGCAGCTGTGGGGAGAGAAACACACCATTATGCATACCTGTCTATCAGATATTCATACTAGACTTTGGTAAATCAGTGCTTCCTATACTTACAAACTTATGGGGCATTCTCATCCTGAGCATCTTGGATCCACTTGGCCAAGAGTTCTCCCCTTCCTATGGTTCAGGTAATTGTAGTGGTGATGCATCTGCTCACCAGTGTGGGGGATGCCAGTTGCAGTGGTGAGGTCACATACCAGCTGGTTCCAGGCCTCAAATTTGTATTTGGACCCCTGGTACTGGTGCTGCAGCAGCTGGATGTCACTGTCTTTTATGAGGATCCCAACCATAACCCTGGACTCCGACATGCCCCACCGGTGTGCACAGAAGCATGCAACCTCTCCAACTCCTGCCATAGCTTCTGCATGGATCAAACTCCAACAAGTTCTGGCTGTATTCCTACCTGTTCAACTTAAATAATGCTGTTTTCCCTCCCTTTGCCACCAGTGGATCATTTTAAAAATACTAAGAGAAGCTTAACACCACTCAAACCCACATAGCTCAGCCGAGCAGTGCTCAAACTTGCAAATGCTTGTCAATGCCCAAACCAGCTAAGCAGAGCTGTGCATTGCTAAGTACTGCTAAAACTGGTCCTGTTTAAGCATTGTTTGGATTGGCTTAGCAATGCTTAGCAGAGCATAGCAATAGGCAAACCAGATTTTTTTAGCAAAAAAAAATATTGAAACAAATTGCTCATTAATGATACTTTATTATTATGTGTATCTATTTTACTTTTATATCTCCTATACTTATGCATTTAACTACATTATCTTGGAATGTGACTTTAATGTATGGGACACTTGTGTGCAACTGGGGCTTTTATCCTCAGGTCTCCACTGAAAATGGGCTTCTGGTCCAGCTAGACTAACCCGGTTAGCAAATATCAACGTATACATAATAAAAAAAATATTTTTATAACATTTTCCTATTGCATGTAAAAGCTGAATGGCCTTCCTATGAACCCTGCACCTACAGCCCAGACGTTTATCACTCTAATCATTCAGCTACATAGGATATGGTGATTACAGCTATACATTTCTATACAACTCTCCTTTACGTTTAAGCACTACTGAGCACTGCGCCACTCTGAGCAGACCTACTTAGCTATGCTTAAATTTGACCTTTCCTAAGTAATTAAATGCATCCAGTTTATATTTTTAGATGTCTGGCATGTGTCTATTGCTAAGCAATGCACCACACAAACATACAAAAAATTATTTAAATGTGTTTTACTTTACTATTTAAGTGTCATCTGGCACTTTAACAGTGCAGGGGGTGTGTTACTCATCTGTGGACACAGTAACACACCCCCTACACTGATTCTGTAACTGTCATACACGGCTGTCTCTCAGTAGCATACCTTCATTAATATGCAAGGCGTGCTGTCGAGGGGGAGCTGCAGACACGCCACAGTACATTCTGTGTAGGACTTACCCTATTCCTACACAGAGTTCACTAAATCTGGGGAGAGGGGTGTGGTTGTGTGAGATGTCTGTGAGAGACCTTTCCTGTCAAGTTCCAAAAAACAAAGAATTGCTGTGAGAGTCCATCAAATCTCTAAAGAATCATTTCAGTGCTGGTTATAGAATGACATCACATTTGATCACCTGACTCTGGTGCAATACACACCCAGAGCTTTGCTAAGATCTGTTGAAGCATCTGAAAGCTATAAAATAATTTTAAAAATGTTCACCCTTCCAGGGTTGCAATTAGTTCACCCCTATTGACAACACAGTAAGATTCTTAGTCCTTTGTCTCTGGCTGCAATCAAAGCAAAGCAAAGCAAAAGCAAAGCAAACTTTATTGTCATTCAACCATACCAAGGACAGCTTAAGGAAATTATGTTCCTCCAAGTTCATGCACAATAACAACATCACAACACAACTACGTGTAACAGTAAATGGTAAACGGCAATACCACACAGTCAAAGAGCCAACCAAAGATCTAGATTATCTAAATAGTTCTTTTTTTCCATCAGTGCAACCGCTGCTGCCTGCAGTCAACTGCTGCTACAGTCCCGACCATCCATAGCATTTTCTAGTCCATCAATCCTCTTTCTGACCCTCTCAGGCCACAGTCTATCAATCACCTCTATCTGCAGTCCCGACTGGCCTCACTGACTACACTATCACCAGCAGCCAACAAGTCTTCCTCTCTGCCAACACCACAGACCAACATCCAAACTGGTTCCTTCTACATATGCTGTCACTCTAATCACCGCCACATTCAAGGAGTCCAATGATCAAAATTCAAATGAAATTCTCTTTCCTGCACACAGTCTCCGCTCAATCACTACTGCAAGCCCCAACTTCCACCACTCCATGCTGTTATGTTATAAAAACAAGCAAAGACAGACACTACTGTACATTGTAACACCACCAAAATTCTCATGGCAAAGTCCATTCACTAGAGAACAAGAAGCAGACTCACCTGATGAAAATTTCACACAACAAGACACACAAACAGAAAGTGCATATTGGGAGCTGGAGAGGCCACTGCAATACTCGACACCGCCATCTTCATCATCAATCAGACCTGTAAGATAAAATCTTTATGGTCTAAACCAACCCATTTAATTGTCAACCTATTTTTTTAAAATTAGCTGGATTGAGATTAACCTCTTCCCTTCCAGAATTCTCTGTTAAACCATATACATTTAATCAGTTATAATAATACTGTCTGATATACATGTATATCACTTTTCTGTTCAGCAGGCTGCACTGTTGATGCATTTGTAACACAAGCAACTTTACAAATACTTTTTTAACACAAGCATCTGTACAAATCAGTGTGATAGTCAAATGACATAAAATTCTTTACTAAACTCCAGCTATCTATGCTGGCATATGTTACAATGCACTGCCCCACTCTCCCTGGCACAGATGACACTACCTCACATCATCACATCTCTCCCCCCTTTGAAGAATCATTCTAGTTTTTCAAGTGACCCTGATAAAACATTTTTAGAGAGAAATGGGCCTGTCAAGGAAAGCATTAACCTATGCCCTGTCTTGAAAGCCTATCTGCATTCACATTGCTGACCCAACTATGGTGCTGCACTGTAATGTCATATTCTTGCAACCCTAGACTCCACCTTAATAACTTGGCATGGCACAATGTAGCCATGTTGATGGATTGTGGTTTGTAACCACAGTGAATTTTCTTACCTACAGATAACGTTGAAGTTTCTGCAGTGCCCATACTATGGCTAGACATTATTTTTCTACAGCTGCATAACATTCCTCCCTGTGTTGGAGTCTAGGGCTGAGATATACAACTGGGTGCTCTTCTCCCTCTGAGGAAACTTGGCTGAGTACAGCCCCTACCCCATGGTTTGAAGCATCCACCTGCACAACAAATTCTTTGCTGTAATACAGACTGGCTAACACAGGGGGTCCTCCCAAAGACCCTTTAGGCTTGTGGAATGCCTGCCATCCACTGCAAATAGTCAGCACTAGGGCCTCCCTATCATAGCAAGGCTTCACCATGTTAACATGGTACAATTTGTGCCCCTGCCTCCAGCTTAGCAGGTTTACCATGTAATTAACATCACTGACCTTCCTTACCACTTTCAACGGTACCTCCCAAGCTGCCTGCAGCTGATTGTGTCTGACAGGAATGACCACCATAACCTGCTATCCCATAGCATATTCTTGGGCTTGATCATTCCTGTCATACCAGTCTTTTTTCTGCTGTTGGAGTCCTGCCAGGTTCTTCTGGGCCAAGCACATGAGCTCCCTAAGCCTTGTCCAGAGGTTTAGGCCATATTCCACAACATACTCCTTGTGGGATTCACACTCTCCCTCCCAATCATCATGAATCAAATCTAAAGGTCTGCTCACCCTATGCTCATACATCAACTCAAAGGGTGAAAAACCTTTGGATTCCTGGGGTACCTGTCTGCATGCAAACAGCAGATTTGGCAAATATTTATCCCAATCTCTCTTAAACTGGTCCGCAAATTCCTGTAGTGTGGTCTTTAGTGTACAGTTTAACCTCTCCACAAGACTATTAGTCAGGGGATGGTACACACCACAACACTTGCACAGTCAAGCCAGTAGGTCTGAAATGAAATTGGCACCTATATCAGTAGTATTTCTCTCAGGAAACCTACCCTGCTGAAAATCTCTAACAAAGCATTTGCCACCTTCTCTGCCTTGACAAAGGACAGAGCCACTGCCTCAGGGTATCTAGTAGCATAATCTACTACCATCAGGATATACTTCTTCCCTGTGGAAATTGGGATACTGAGAGGTCCCACAATATTCATAGCTACCCTCTGAAATGGCTATTCAATCACAAGCAAAAGCATCAAAAGAGCATTGACCTTGTTCCCTGCCTTGCCTACCTTTTGGCTCTGCTGACAGGTCCTACAGCACCCTGTTACATCTCTTGTAATCCAAGAACAAAACAACCAGCACGTAGAAAAAATGCCATGTAGACCGGAATCCCCAAATAAATCCAAGACTTTATTTCATAAAACACAGTTTTTTATGAAATAAAGTCTTGGATTCATTTGGGGATTCTGGTCTACATGGCATTTTTTCTACATCTCTTGTAATCCCAGGCCATTAAAAGTTATGTATAATATGTCTCTTGGTACACTTTATGCCAATATGACCTGCAAAAGGAATGTCATGAGCTATGGCTAGAAGTGCCAGACAGTAGGCTTTGGGCACTACCAACTGCTCTGTTACCTCACCCTCTACCCCTCCCTCAGAGTTCCACTCTCTGTACAGTAACCATTTGCTCCAGTATACAGACTCCCCTTTTCCTTGAGAATCAGGTGCCTGCTTAGCTACCTCCCTCAAGCCTCATAAGGTAGGGTCTGAAAGCTGAGCCTGTCTCAACAGGGTCTATATTATATGCTCGAAGAGACTTTTCTTCAAACATATAATGATCTACATGTAAAAAGCAAATGCTCTAACGTGCAGACGGCCACGCCCACTAATTTATTCCTTGGGAAAAAATTCCATTGGCTGTTATTGGGAATTGCCCTTTTCCCCAATGTAAAGTGATCTCGGGGTTGGTATATTTTGTTAGGAGGATTGTGTGGAGCACAGCCCCCCACATCAGGGGGTGTAGGGGGTGAATCCACCTACTTGATTAGAATTTTGAAGTTTGTGTTTTTTGTGTACAGCCCCGTAAATTTTTTCCAGAGGAAAAAATTCACGGATGTGGCCAGTCCCACTTTAGAGCATTCACTCTTTAGGTGTCAATGATTATATGTTTGAAGAAAAATCTCTTCGAGCATATAATATAGACCGATCTCAACTCTACCTCTGTGACCCTTCCCAGGTCCCTTTCTACAGGAAGCCTGGTATCTTCTGACAGCAGTCCCTCCCTGTCGGCCTGGGTACTACCACTCACTTCTGTCCTTACAGTCACCCTGTCCATGGGAACATCAGTACCTACCAGTAGCTGTGGATCACTGCTATAGGGTAGCTCCCTCCCTGAAATAACCACATCATCAGCCACAGTGCTAGGTGTGGGTTCTGCCTGGGTCTCCCCCAGGCTTCTAGACCCACATACCTGTCTTCAAGCCTGACTACATGTAACTGCATGCACATAAGGTACTGCATTATCAAAATCACTCCCTATCAAGACATCTGCAAGGATATTCTCAAACACACCTATCTGCTAGCTTTCTTTTCCACCCTCCCAGTCAAGGTGAACCCTGGCCAAAGGTATTTGGAATGGGTTACCTCCTAAAGTACTGAATGTACTGCCCAAGCAAGTACTGCTCCTCTCTAACCACTGCAGGCTTCACAATGGTTATGTCAGAGGCTGTGTCTCTCTTAGCAGTGGCCTGTCTTCCATCCACTAAGATAGGATACTCTACTGATAGTTTGGTATCCCTGTTGTCTCCAGACCACTTTTCATTGGCATGTTGATATTCCCATTTGCTGGCTCCTTCACCTTTTGTTCCCCACCTTGCTTCAGTGGACATTTGTATGCTACATGGCCCCACTGGTTTCATGTAAAACATCTAACCCTTGGTCCTGCCATGTACCTGACTAGTGGCTTCCCCTATTACTCCTGGACTCTGTTGGGGTGGATTAGGCTGCCCACCATGGGGTCCCTTATATCTATGTACAGCACTGGGTATCACCTTCTTGTGTAGTGGTGCTCTACTTGATAAACAGAGATCCCTTTTCTCCCTAGCTAATCTGCTGAGTTACACTCCCAGTCTGGGTCTGCCAACCAGATTCTCATGTCCTCAGGCAAAGTGCTAAGGGCTTGTTCCCACACCAAAAGATTTGCCAGCCTTTCAAATGTGGTGACCTGGCACCAACTCACCCAACTATGAAAATAAGTGCTTAACTCTGCAATATAATCACATACACCTTCATCTGCCTTACGTTTATGCTCAAGAAACTTTTTCTGTAATCTTCAGGTGTTAACTTAAAACATTCCAATAAACATTGTTTAACTTTATCATAGTTTAAACAATCAGTATCAGACAATTTAGAAACAGCAGTTACAGCTTTACCATGGAGAAAGGGGAATCAGAAAATGTACCCACAACCTGTGGTCAACATTAAACTTTTTACATACTCTTTCAAATATATGAATAAAACTATTAGTAGTATCACTGTCTATAAACTGTGGAAGAAGTTTAGTGACCTTTATTGCTTCTGGAGTTCTGTTATTCCCTTCCCTCTTACCCCATGACACTGACAAAGAGTCAGCATCTCCCTCTCACGTTGATACTGTTTCTCCTTTTCATCAGCCTCCAAATATCACAGTCTCTCATTCTCTTTTTTCTCCAAATACCGCAGTCTGTCTGCTGATTCTAATTCCATTTGTTTTGTCTGTCACAGTCTCTGTACTGATTCTAATTTCAAACATTTGGCCTCCAGTTCAAGTGTCTTTAACTCCAGATGGGTTCTTAAGTCCTCTGAGAAAAAGGTGAACTGTCCTGTTTCTGAAGAATGCACCCTCCCCCCATCACCAGATCGGTTGTCTTTCTGGTTGCTGGTTCATGCTGCAGCTGTGATTAAAGCTGAAGTCATTTCCTGTTTAGTCAGGTTGGCATGCATCAGTCTTTTGGCTTCACAGACCTTGAACAACTGTTTCTTTGTCAGCTTGCCATATTCCTCTGCTGACATCTTTGCTTGCTTTCTCTGACTAAGCTAAACTAACAAAAATAAATAAAACAGTTGTGAAAATGAACTTTGCATGTTTACCTTGTGACTGCTAAGAGTACACACCCCTTCAGTGAGAAATGGTCACATGCTACCGAAGTTCAATTAATACCCCACTCAACTGCCACCAATATGTGATAGTCCCTATGCCGGGCCAGTAATCAAGGAGCCTAAATCCTCACCACTGACACTGATGAGGGACTGCCAGTAGGAACAAAAATGGATTCACACAGTATTTCCAGAAGCAGCTGTCTGCACCATGCACAATTTCCCTTAACAGCACACTGGGAACATACTCCAGACATGGGGCTGTGCTCTCTCTCTCTCTCTCTCTTTATCTCCAGGCACTGAACAAAATGCCACACTGACCACTTTGGAGCTCCGTGTCCCTGTTCAAAGTAGCTGACACACACACTTGAATATTTGATTTTCACACACACACACACACACACACACACACACACACACACACACACACACACACACACACACACACACACAGACACACACACACACCTGGGAAAGGCTAGCACAGATTTACCAGCTGTGGTCCTTCTGCCAAGAGTATAATGTAATTACAGTGCCACCAGTCAGATACTCTAAGGCTCTTACAGGTGTCCCTGATTATAGTTAGCAAAATTAATGCTAATACAAATGGAGTTTGACCAATGCAACAAGGCTTTCAGGAGTGGCCACAGTGTCACTAAAATGTCTTAAGATGTTAAACGTATTCTTTAAAATACCAGACACAATGAAATATACAGCAATATTTAATATTAAATAATAAAATAGAAAACATAACAATACTGAATATGTAGTTGCAATAAACACCAGTGTTTCAAATCAGGAGATATAAAAATAACACAGTTGGATAGATTCACACAGATGCAGAAAAACAATGCTTAACTAATCTCACTATATTTTCCTGATTGACTAAAGAATTACTGGTCCCTATTATAGTTACTTACTACAGGAAGGCAAGATGCAGAGTGTTGAGTTGCTTAGTACAGCAAGGCAAGATGAGGTATGTGGTTGCGTGAGATCTTTCCTGTCAGGTTCCAAAAAACAAAATGTTGCTGCGAGAGTTCCATCATATCTCTCACTAATATCTAAAGAAACATTTCAGTGCTGGTTATAGAATGACATCACATCTGGCCACCTGACTCAGAGCTTTCCTAAAATCTGTTGCAGCATCTGAAAGCTATAAAACAATTTCAAAAACGTCCACCCTTCCAGAGTATCATTTAATTCATGGCTAAGGACAATACTGTAAGAGTCCTAGTCCTGGTTTTCCCAGACATCTTTGTCTCTGGCTGCAATCAGACCTGTAAGATAAAATTGTTTTGGCCTAAACTAACCCATTTAGTTTTCAACCTATTTTTCAAAATTAGCTGGACTGAAATTAACTTCTTCCCTTCTACAATTCTCTATTAAAACTTATACATTTAATCAGTTATAATAATGTTGCATGACATACACATATATCTCTTTTCTGTCTGGCAGGACCCACTGTTGATGCATTTCTAACATAAGCAACTTTACAAATACATTTTAACACAAACATCTGTACAAATTAGTCTGATAGTCAAATGACATAAAATTCTTTACAAAACTCCATCTATCTATGCTGGCATATGTTACGCATGTACTGCCCTACTCTCCCTGGCACAGATGGCACTACTTCATTTCATCACGCACCTGCTGTTGTGTTACATTTTTAAATGAATTTGAGTTGATTTTGCAAAGCATTTATGGGTTTGCCTTTTTCCTGTTCCCTCTTAAAATGTTTCATTTTCTGATAAATGATTGAGGATTGTAATTAGCCAATAATGTCAATCATTCCAGTTTCATATTTTTTATTGTTCAAAACTTGCATGTCACTGTAATACCTGCTGTTCTTTTAACTTTTAAGTGAATTAGAGTTGTCTGACATTTAGTGCAGAAAATTTAAGCTTTCACTTACCTGTAGAACATCCAGAATGATTGATGTCTTGATACAGTCAGGATTCATGTGTTGTGATGTTCTATTTCTACTACAATATGGTATTTTCTTTTTCTTTTACTCTCTTTTAAAAAGAATGACATTTCCCGTGACCTTGTGGAATACTACATGGAAAAATGCCATCATGCCTCTCTTAGTAATGATGTGAATTTGTGGTTTCCTGTTGTTCTGGTCTAGAGGGAAGCAAACAAAAAACACTGGTACAAAATAAATACAATAAAATGACAATGTCAAGAAACAGCCACTCAAAAAACACCTAATACTCAATGAAAACACAAAAGTCTGTTCCATAAATAGCATTCAAGTAGCTGTTGTATAACTTTAAAATTTCTGCACCAACTAGGAGCAGTGAGTGTTTACAATATGGGGGGAGACGTACCCATTTCCCCATGTTAAGTGGACCAGTAGTTTGTAAGGGAAAATGCATATGTCTATTTACAAACACTGCTCAACACAAACCAAGAAGTTCACAAAAGCAGGAACCAAAAGCAAAAATCCACAAAAGTTATTTGTTTAGCGCATTCTCCTCTGAGATAAAAACTTCTTCAGAATGAATAAACATACACCCCAACAGCCTTAAATATATCATTCAATTCAGCAATTAAACATAATACAATCCTTAAAGGTCCCCACACCATTTTTTACATACAGGATTCCATTACCAAGACATGAAAAACAAAACATGAAAAACAATGTTTTAAAACCACATAAAAAATATATATGTATATGTACTTTTGATTAAAAATATATGAATATGTATATATGGAATAATGACATGTATAAACATATAAATAAAATAATAAATATATATAATAAATATATATATATATCTGTCTGTGTAAAATGTATTGATTCCAAAAAGGCAAGGCAGCATAACAACCTATATACCTAGTCTAAATGTGAATGTATGTCATATAAGAATTCACATGAAAACGTGTGCTTTTAATCTCAGGATGGAACTAATGGACACAGCGCTGTTAAGCCCAGGTGGTTCTGAAGCATTAGACCTAATTTGCCACCTCAGCTTGGATAGTTCTAGGAAATCATTAAGTGTCCCTCCCCTTTCTCCCATTTTTATCTGTTCTGGAATAATGAATTTAAAACTATGCCCTTCGCAGGCATTGATATGTGCTGCCAATGCATTTTTCTTTCTTTTCTTTTGATATCATAATAGTGTTGGCATGTCCTACTTCTCAATGCATTTTTTGTTTTTCCTATATAAAACTTCAGGCATTCTGAACATAGGACCAGATATACCACACCTTTTGTGTTGCAAGACACCTTCCTGGGTATAATATGTCTCCCATAATTGGCGACATGTATTTCCTTAGCTTCAATTATATACTGGCATTGCATACAGTAGCTACATTTTATCATCCCAATCCCAGTCATGTAGTCTTGTGTGTGTCTCTCTAACATATTTTTTATACTACAATCTCTTTTGTAAAAATCTTAGGGGCTGGTCCTACCAGTTGGACCTGTTCTGCATCAACACTAAAAATGTTTCAATTATGTTTAATAATATTGCTAATATTAAAAAAGTGTTGATTAAATCTGAATATGGCTGATTTTTTAAAATAATTCTTATCCTCCTGGTGTTCATTTTTTGTTGTTTGTTTATCTGTAGGCCCCTCATATTGCCAAGCATGGGGACAAAATGTCCATCCACCGTCTTTTTAATTACGTCTTGCAAAATTTTGTTTACATAATGGTCTGGATAGCCTTTTTTTTGTAACATACTTTTCAATATTTCAATTTGTGTTATAAATCCATTATACTCAGAAACCATCCTAGCCAGCCATACCCCCTGTCCCTTAACTAGGGATTTCTTTTGATGGAGGGGATGACAGCTGTCACAGTGTAACAGGCAATTGTAATAAGTAGGCTTACGGAAAACAGTGGAGGTAAATTGCTTCTTGGTAAAATTCTTTTTGATGGTAATGTCTAAATAATTGACTTCTTCCTCACTAATAGAATAGGTGAACTCCAGGAAGTCAGTACTCATTTGCAAATAATGCAAATAACCCAGAAAGCTCTCAAATTCAGTCCTGCCCTTATTCTACAGAATAATAATGTTGTTAAGGTAATGACCATAGAGAGACTAATAATTGACATAATGACTATTGAATATAATATCTCTTTCCCAGAAAGCCAAAACTATTTACCTTTAAGAATTGCATTATGTTTAATTGTTTAATTGCTGAATTCAATTATGTATTTAAGGCTGTTGGGGCGTATGTTTATTCATTCTGAAGATGCCTCTAGCTCAGAGATGAAAGTGCTGAACAAATAACTTTAGTGGATTTTTGCTTTTGGCTCCTGCTTTTGTCAACTTCTTGGGATATGTCTATTTACCAAAGCAGCAGCAACATAAAAATTAATAACTTAATCCATATTAATCATATTTTCATGGGCAGAAACTGAGACAGAAGGGATGCTGAGACACTGAAGTGCTGTCTCCATAACTACATGCTACAAAGGACCTCCTGTTAAAGCTGAAACTAATAAGGTGAAACCATGGGCCATTACAGTTCTGTATTTCGGTAGTCCTATTTTTATGCAAAAGGATTAGACTAGTCACTAAGCACAAGTAAACTTTGCAAGAAATTGAAAACTGAATACAGATGCTGCCTTCAATTTCATCAAGGTGTATAATATCTTTAATCCCCTGAACTGTTAACAAATTGCATTCTGTAGACAAATGTACAGGCTTTGATTTCATCCACCTCTGTTTATCTAATGTGTGACATTGGTCAAGTCACTTAACCAGACAGTGCTCATAAGCCATTCCTCAGAAGGGACAGATTGTCCAGTGGGATTATCTGGCTAACTAAACAGATAAAACAAATTGTATAAATTGTCTTTTTAAGGGCCTTTGCATCACTATTATTTTTAGATTTGTCCAGAATTCTTGTAAAATTTGTGATTACTGGCAATTTATTGTGGATTGACATTGTAAACTAATGACAGGAATGCGAGCTTCACACTGTATGATTCAGAAAATGCTTGCTAATGCAAAGCTTTTTATTCTATCAATTTTGTATGTATATATAACAGAAATATTCGAATCTGTCTTTGATGTTGGATCTTTGTCTCTGATTCTTGAGCTAAGAAGTTGAGAGGACAGAGATGCATTCATCACCATGATATGAGTCATGTTCATTGGTTACAATCTTTGGTTTCCTGGGGTTTTCTTTCCTCTTTTGACAGTGTTTTACAACCTGGTTTTGAATAAACTCTATAAAATAAAGTCTAAGAGTTTAATGTTGATATTTTAACTTGAATATATTTTTAAATTAGTTTATTTTTTGCAAGCCTGTGGGTGTGAAATGCACTGTGTTGGGCTACAGCAATATTTGTCTGGCACTTCGTGTGGATGAGTAAGGCTGTAAACTGTAAATGAACAGTTTCCTGTAGTAGAGTTTGATTCCTTCAGTCTTTATTTGCCTACCGAATGACTCTGACCAAGTCGCTTCACCATATATTATTCCTTATCTGCTCAAAAAAAGGGATATTTACATCCAATAGGCTGTTTGAGGCTGTTTGCAAATGTGTTACATATTCGGGGGGAATCAGTAAAGCCTACATGGTTGTTTTTCACCATGTGTGCACCACGGCATGATACCCACATGGGCACAGGAAATTTTAGATTCAGTAAGTGCCATGTAGAGGTTTGCACAGCAGCACAAACAAGGTAAACACTGAAACATGCTAATTGCAGCATAAACAACTGAATTAAATGATAATTAACCAATGTAACATGGTAGAGCTATTCAACAAACTATAAAGCAACTGTGTAGACTCCATGCTGGTGTTTGCCATGAATTCCAAAACTTTTGGAATACAGCCACAGAAAGGAGTCTACATGGACAGAATAAAAATTAAAAGGTGTGAGATTTGTACAGAACTGACTTTAACATGTGACAGCATTAGATTCAAGCTGGATAGAACAAAAGCAGAGTAACAATGGCAATGTGATTCTTTTTTGTCCCATAAGAGAAATGCAGCTTTGCTTCCCCACCTCCAAATGAATAGTACACGTGTACGTCATGTAGACAGATAAAGTGTAAAAATGTGTGCTAATCAAAATGAATATAAAAACCATTAAACAGACTTTTCATAGTTACATGTCAGAATATGCAATATGTAACTGACAAAATGCAGGCATACCATCTAAAAATCAATACTTTTCCGTGCAGATGTATCCCAAAGTAATATCCTCTCTTCTGTGATGAACACATAAGCAATTCAGCTCCCCTTCAGTTTCCCTAGCTGCACAGTTGCTGTCTGGTGTAGATTCAAGGCTATCAGCATGGCGAAGATGCAAATGAGGTCTGAACTCATTAGAATTGTTAAATCCCCAAAAATTGCATCCATGTAGGGAAGAAAACATAGTCCAGGCACTCCCCTCAGTGTTTGTATTTAATGAATGGCAACTGTAAATGCTTATATCAGGTGGGTGTGTCAGGTTAGACTTACAAAGTGTTACATGTACATCTGTCAAGGTTGGAAATGCAAGTAAGCAGAGCACAATTCACAGGTACATCCATACCTCTTTTTCATTTGTAGGCAAATTGTGTTTTCTCTTGCCAATTTTTTATTATTAGTGTATTACATTTGGCAATTGTTTGTGCAATGTAGTACTTAGTGTAATCACAGGAAATGGAGGAATGAATCTCAGGTTTGGCTATGCTTATCTTGTTTGTGCAGTGTTGCATAACAGATACAAGGGAGATCTTAAGAATGATTAGTAAATAAGGGAATGTCATGTAACTATTCCAGTGGCAGCATTGCTAAAGTATGGCAGTTAGTACTGAGTATGTGGAATACACCTGCTATGTAACTGACTCTGTGGCAGCAGTAGTTAAAGCAGTGATATGTTCCTTTTTGGGGCCAGATGGCACTGGGTTCAAATGCAGGTGTATCCCATACTTTAAAATACTTTTCATTAGAGAGAGATAATGAAATGACATGAGTCTCTGGGATACAACTGCTACTTTACTGACTCTGTGGCAGCACGTTAATGCAGTTAATGCAGTGAAAAAGCCAATGTTTGAGCTTGTTTCCTGCCTTTCCTGTAACTAGTCTAGTTCAGATACAGATTTGCTGTATCTGGGACTGTTCATAGGTTCATAGGTTCATAGGTAGGTAATACGCTATCAGCCCTAGGACCAATACAAGCCTAGCCAAAATAGTACCCTTTCTTTCGCCACCCAAGAAAATTATTTTCCTGTGCGCCTGTCAAACAAAGCCACAGAGGTGATGCCTGGGGTGAATTTCCTATTTCCCATCCAATCATCAAGATTTTTCTTGAAGAGTGCTAATGAGGAGCTTTGTTTGATATAGATAAGTAGTTTGTTCCAGAGTATGGGAAGTCTCTCGGGCAGGAATCTTTTCCTCCAGCATGTTCTGTTTATTGTGGTAACAAGGTTTAGGTCTCTAAAGCGTGTAGCTTGGAGGGATTAGGATTTCTTTAAGTGGAGCATGTCCAACAGCTCTGGGTTTGACATAGCTTTGTATGTTAGGCAGAGATCACTTCTGAGTAGGCAATATGCGACTGAGTAAAGCTGGAGTTTTTTGAGACGTCTGCGTAGGGCATTTGCTTGAGGCCAGTAATCCTCTTTGTGAGGTATTTCTGCAGCCTTTCCAGTTGTTGTAGATGTCTTGTGAGGTACATACCAAAAGCGGCAATGTACTCTATAATAGGTCTAATGAGTGATGAGTAGAGGGGAACAATGACCTCTTTTTTCCTGGATGAGAAACCTTTTGTGATGATGTGTGCCACGTGGTAGGATTTTCTGACTACTGTGGCAATGTGATTATCAAAGGAAGAGACTACTGTCCACCTGTTTCCCAAGGTCTCTTATCATATGTTCAGTATTAAGTAGACGAGCACCTATGTGACAGCTCATGGGTACAGAGGTTTTGCCAAAGGGGGTGACAATGCACTTTTTGCCATTGAGCTTGAGGCCATGGCTCTGACACCAGGCATCTGTCTCAGTGAGGCCCTTTTGTAGGATGTCCACATTGTACGGAGTTTCATTTATGTCTCCTAGTTTGCAGTCATCTGTGAACTTCATTTGCCAAAAACCTTCTGTATTAGCCTGTTCTTCAGAAAAGTAGATACCAAACAGGAGAGGACCCAGGTCTGAACCCTGTGGTACTCCACTTGTCACTGGTCTGAAGTCAGATTTGGAGTCTGCTACTTTCACAGTGTGGGTTCTGTCAGTGAGCCAGTTGGCAACCCATCTTTTGACATAGGGATTTATACCTAGTTTGTAAGCTTCTGAGCAGTGCCAAAGAGTGCTCTTCAATTTTTCCCTTAGATCTGCTAGTTCTCTCCAGCACTTTTACTAGTTTATTAGTTTAGCACTCTACTAGACCTCTTATAGCAATTATTGTAGCACACAAATGTGCTACCAGCACTAAACATTCTACAAGGAAACAACTCCAGTACTTATTATTAATGTCCACCCCTCCAGACATGTCTAAAAGTCAGTTACCTGTGCTTTTTCCTATTAATCTGGTGAACTTGGACATCCTAAGGCAATGCAACAACTGCCTCATGTACACTGACAACTCTGTCCTCTTACTTCCCAACACTCAGACTTGCGAGAGATATACTTATGTATCTAAACTGGAAGATACGCACTCTACAGCCAAGACAAGAATAGCTGGTCAAGAGGAGAAGGTCAACACTTGTACCACATCATGTGGAACACATAGCCCTCCAGAACACGCACCAGTACTGTCTTCACATAAAAACACAAACCTCACACCCACCTTCACTGAGGCTCTCAATAAAAATCTACCCAAACAGCAGAGACCTCCAAGGCAGAAACACACTCAACCACCACAACACACCACTAATCACAAGACACAATGCTCCTAAACAGTGTGCCACTCAACCAAAGTCCCTAAGCAAAACAGCATGCCCAGCACACTAGTCATAGGTGACTCGATAGTGAGGCACACTGATGTCCCACTCACTAGGTTGAATAAGGAGAAAGTAGTATATATAGAATAATTTACACAGAACACAGTAAGCTAAGTATACTAAAATGGTAGTATTACAGTTGGCTACCAGCTTAAAGAGTAGGGTTTTGTCTGTATCTGGATGTAAGAAGGTCCCACTATTATCCAATAGATGGCAATAATTACATTTCTTGAATGAAAATGTGCCATAATTAACATCTGATGCCTCTTTATGAGATATATTTTGATATCTTGGGCCACATAATAACCTCTTCAGGAATTTTTTGTTCTTAAAAAAAAAACCTTACTAGATAACTGTGTATCTGCTTTTAAAGTAATTTAAACTGTTGCTTTAAGTTTTAATTGGAATGTATTATGCACAATTAAATGTGAGATATGACTGGATGAAATGGATTTAAATAGTAATGAATCTAACAGTTACTTGTCTGATGAAGCAGCTTTGGCTGTGAAAGCACTCACCTGTTTGTTTTATAATAAACTGTATGATTTTATTGGCTGTGGTTTGGTGCCTTCTTACATTTTTCTTTGGACTGTTTCTACTTTTGAAGGCCCAATTTACCTGCACTACCATCATATACTTTTTTTGCTAGTTGATACAAGCAGAAAATGATTGATTTCAACAACTGGCTAAGTTTCTGGTGTCATATTCGAAGGGGATTCAGTGTCTGTCTGCTTGGGATGATATGATTGACAGACCTCGATGCTTTACCAGAGATGGCCTTCATCTGTCACCCCTAGGCTTCTGGATACTGGCCAAGGCTCTTGCCACCCCTATAGTGCCTTTTTTAGGTGTTGTTCCAAAGACCAAATTACCACCATAACAGCTACACACAAATGCAGTCTGAGGGTCATGCTGCTCAATGCTAGAAGTCTAAATCTCAAAATGAACTCATTCAAAGCACTCCTTAAACTGGAGAACATCAACATTTGGTCTGTAACAGAGACCTGGTTCAAGGCAGCAGAAAGCACCCCTGCACTGTCAGGCTATAACTCATTCCACACCTTTCAGCCCCAGAACTTGGACTGAAGCTCCAAAGGGGGTGGTGTTTCCATATTTATAAAGGATGCGTACACCTCCAGACTGGTAGCCCAACATAATGCATCTGAGATACTTCAGGTGCAGCTAACATTGAGTAAGACAGCGATTCAGATTGTAGCCTGCTATAGGTCCCCAACCATGTCCCAAGACTCACAATCCATGTTCTAAAGCACCCTGGAGAATATTAGGGTCCAACCTAGCACTCTAATACTGGGTGAATTCAACTACCCCTCCATTAACTGGAAAAACTACTTATGTACCAATACACTTGCCCAACACTTTCTGGAATTCATTATTTCCAATGCCCTGGACCAGCCCGCTCTTACCCCCACTAGAGGTAGCAACATCCTTGACCTGGTCATTACTAACATGGGCGAATGTTGCTCTACACCAATAGTCAACTCCCCCCTGGTTAGATCCAACCACAAACTAATCACCTTGGAAATCCACATCCCTCCCACTCCCCACAAAGGTAACCACTATGAAAAACTTCTCCAAAGCTAACTAAAATCAGAGGTGGCTAACTTCACGGCACCCATGCATGACCACCGAATCATACACCAATGCACTATATGAACATGTACACAAATGCATGGATCTCGCCATACACAATAGAACCAAGACGCTCTCCTCAAAAAAAAGTAAGCCAATCTGGTGATCCCCTGCCATAAACAAACTTTACAACAGAAGGAGGAAACTGATGTGGAATAAGGTGAAGTGCCAAGTCTGGAAAAACTCCCTTATCAACCTCAACAAAAGGTTGAGATCCCTCATCAAGTCCTCTCAAGGTAGCTATGAAAACAGAATTGCAGCAGATAGTAAAGACAACCACAAGGCCTACTATAGTTATGTAAAGAATCTCTACAGCAATACCCAGCTTTGCTCTGAGCTACTGCACAATGATACCTCCTATACCGAGCCAACAGATTTTGCCAATATACTAGTCAACACATTCAGTGCCAACTTTACCCCTCCCCCACAAAGGACCAATCACAATACCAGTAGATTGCCAGGCACCCAGTATTACTGCTGCACAGGTTAAAACAGCACTGTCCAAGGCCAGGAATACAGCTTCTATGGGACCTGACAATATCTCCGGCTGTGTTCTTCATGAACTACAGAGTGAATTGGCACCTCACCTGTGTGCCCTGTTCAATCACAGCCTCACCTCAGGCTTTGTCCCTACCAAATGGCACACTGCTACAGTCATCCCTTTCAACAAGGGCGGAGTGACAACAGACTCCAGGGACTATCACCCCATTAGCCAGATGAGTGTGACATTCAAAGCTATGGAATGCATCATCATGGATCTAATAAACAAGGATATAGGGAATCTCCAAACTCTGGATCCTACACAGTTTGATTTTGCGAAGGGTAGATCATGCCTGCTCAACTTGGTCAACTTCTTTGAGTCAGTCACCAGAGCTGTGGATAAAGGCAAGGTGGTTCATACAGCCTACCTTGATCTGGCCAAGGCCTTTGATACCATTCCCCACTCAGGAATTATAGAAAAACTCACTAAGCTAGGCATCAACCCCTATATCTTTAGGTGGGTTGCAAACTGGCTCATAGATAGAACCCACAGTGTGAAAGTAGCTGACTCCAAGTCAGAATGTCAACCAGTCACAAGTGGAGTTCCACAGGGTTCAGTCCTGGTTCCTCTCCTGTTTGGTATCTACTTCTCTGAAGCCCAGTTCAACACGAATGGACTCTGGCTGACAAAGTTCGCAGACGATTGCAAGTTGGGAGCTATTATTAACTTCCAGAGTGATGTTGACATCCTACAGAAAGGTATCAATGAGACCAATGACTGGTGTCAGAACTATGGCCTTAAGCTCAGTGCCAAAAAATATGTTGTCATTCCCCTTGGGAGAAAACAAGTTCCATTGAATTACCACATCAATGGTAGTCCACAGAACACAGAAGGCATTATAAGAGACCTAGGAACACAGGTTGACAGCAACCTCTCTTTTGACCACCACATTGCCACTGTGGCCAGAAAGTCCTATGTGGCACATCTCATTATTAAGGGTTTTGCATCCAGGAAGAGAGAGGTCATTGTCTCCCTCTACTCTTCCCTCATTAGGCCAACCATTGAGTACAATGCCCCATTTGGCATGTACCTCACTAGACACTTGCAACATCTGGAGATACTGCAAAAGTACCTCACAAAGAGGATCCTAGGCCTTAAACACTTGTCCTATATGGACAAACTTAAAAATAAAACTCCAACTATTCTCTGTCTCATATCACCTACTTAGAGGTGATCTCTCCTTGACTTACAAAGCCATGTCTGACCCAGCTCTGTTAGAAATGCTACATCTAAAGAAATCCCAATTCTGCCGCACCACATGCTCAGGAGACCTCAACCTCAATACCACAATCAACAGAACATGCTGGAGGGACAGGTTCATAACCCAGAGACTGCCCATGCTATGGAATGGACTTCCCATGCATGTCAAGCACTGGCCCTCTTCAAAAGAAATCTTGATGAGTGGATGGGAAATAGAAAATTCACCCCGGGGATCACTCAGGTGTCACGATGCAAGGGTAATCCTATGGGCTAGGCTTGTAAAGGCTCCAGCGTCATTAGCCTAGTACACACTTATGAACCTATGAACCTATGAAAAATTCCTTTTTGGGGCCAGATGGTGCTGAGTTCAAATACAGCTGTATGTAATATCCTTAACTACTTTTGTATTACTGTTGCTGTGCCTGGGTGCACAGTATGAACCATCGCAAAATAATGCATCAAAAAAAGAAATTGGGAATATAGGACAGTGGTGAAATGGAGAGAAGGCAGGGGGAAGAACAAATGGAAAGCAATACAGGAATGTGCAGGAGGGTGGTAGAAAGAACCATAGCTATCCATTTCTTCAATGGTAAAAAATGATAATATATGTAGAATATTAGCTGAATTTGGACAATCATCTCCCGAGAGAAGGTTGACCACAAATCAGTTGTGTTGTATAGACAAATGGATTGAATCAAATGTGTCAAGAAGACATGTGTGCAAAATGGAGAGTTATGCATGGGACAATTTTTTTTTTTTGGTAGGACAGATGAACATTTTTTCCTTTTTTAGAGAGAAAGGAATATTGGGGAAGGGACATAGATATGTCTGGGTCTGGCAAGGTGGATAGGTGAGAAAGCAATTGCAGACAGACAAGACAAACAAGACATGAGACAAGAGTGGTGATGGACACGAGAGGTCGGTGGACACCATGGATGGGGTGAGGGTGGGGACATCCAGGACCCATAGCTATCAAGCTGGACAACAGTGAGAATTGAGTCCTTACCCACAGGACTGTAATCATGGCCACCTCACTCAACCACTGGTTGGAGCACTTGACATCTCCTTCTCCTCCTCCTGGTACTACATACAATGAGGGAAAGCAGCCTCACCAGCTGGTGTAGGCATGCAGCAACTTTGTGGAGTATAACCCCATGCACCATCCCTTGCAACTCAGTGCAGGTGATAAACTCACCACCTCTGCCACTGCTCCCAGTGGGAACCACTGGACTATCTTCCAGGGCAGGACTACCTCAGGGGGCAGATAGTACAGGGGCAGCAGAGGTGGTGTTTCCAGGTTGGCTCCCAGATGTGCTGGGCAACAGTGCTGTAGCTGGTGGAGGAGGACAGGAGGATCTTGTGGGGGTAGTCCTGTGTTGTGGAGTATTTCGTGATGTGGCACACATGGATGACATGGACACATTTTGATGATACACAATAAAATAAAACATAAAATTAAAAAATAAAAAAACATAAAAAGAGATATAAGGGGTGGGGTGAGGGAAAAAACAGAGATAACATTAGCACCTTCATATGTGACATACAATGCATTAATACAATTATTTGATTCTATTATCTTAACCTTTTCTCTTAAGACTACCACCCCCTAACAGATAACTATTACTTTTAAGACTACCAGCTCCTAACAGATGTACACTATACTACAGATTGCAGCAAGTACTCCTTTGCATGTTCATATATTGCATACATGCATGTTCCAGTTATACAGATTACAGTTTACAGCAGGGTGTGTGTGCCACTGGTATAGAGCTTTTACTTTAAACCTTTAAGTTACACACAATTGAAGAATTAACAGCATTATATATTTGAGAAGTGTATTTTTTGAACCCACAACCTCTGACTAAAGTCTAATATTGTACTCTTGGCTTGTGCTACAGACTAATGCATGCACACTTGCTTTTACGGTTGAAATATGCATGCTTAATTTGATGCAACTCTATAAAATAGAAAATATCTATATTTAACTTTTAATGCTACGTTAACACTGTTCTTCTGCTTCATACATACCACATGCCTCCCTCATCCTTTCCAGTCTAGTGCCATGGGTTGTAATATTCTTCTCCCTTTTCATGGCAGCTATGGAAAAAAAAACAGAACAAAATACCATTATGAATATCAGTCTTGTTTATATTCAGATTTTAAGCCTGACAAGTACACTCTGTAGTTGATACTTACACATCTGTGGGATGTCCTCCATCTTATATTCCTCCATCCAAGCATCGAAGGTATCCGTCTTCTTGCGACATAGGTCACTAAAGTGGCACCTACATTGGTGTCCAGTGTGGGGGATACTGCTGGCACTGTTCACATCCCAGCCCAAACTATCCCATGCCACTGACTTATTCTGGGACCCAAAGTAGCCCCCTGCAGTATTCTGACACTGTGATGTTTCACTAGGAGTCCAATAAAAAGTTTGGACTCCTGGACACCCCATCTCTGAGCCTAAATCTCACACCCTCTCCATGAACACCTGCTATGCCTACCATGGATAAAGAGCAATGGAGAATGATGGTTTCCCACTAGCTCCAGTGACAGAATTTATGGGGAGTGTGTACACTGTTTGAAAAAGTTGAGCACTGCCTACTATCACATAAACATTGTCCTCAGCAGTGTGCACCACTGAGCCCCGCGTTTGCATGATAGTAAGTGGTGTTCAACAGTGGCAAACAGTGAAAAATTACACAGGCAATTGTGCATGTTTGTTAAGCAAATGTGAGGGCCATGCTAGTCTAGATAGCAGAACTATATTTACAGAAACATGGTACACAGTATACCCACAGTCATAGATTCAATAATAAATGTGATAATGCATAGCTAAATAAATAAACTGACAATATTCATGTCTTAGCCCTCATACATATAATTAATATCATCTACATTATGTCAAGTGTTATAAGTGAGAGTTCCTAAATCACAGTACCAAGATAGACAAACCAGCAAAAGATGAACCAGTAGTCCGAAAGGGCTAAATTCCACAAACCACTTTATTTAATTCGACTCTTGAAGTGCGAAAAATACACATACACTTTTCGTTGCAAAGCTGTATCATGCTGTATATTTTTTCACCATTTTAGTTTTTTACTACATATTGTGTGTGTATACATACATATTGGAGGCACCTTAACTTGCAGAGATGGTACCTTTTCTACCTCACTTTTAGGTGTGTCCATGTTATTGCTGTAAGGAACTGATAGTTGTAATATTCTAAATCTAAATTTGATGCTTACTTGTTGAACTTAACTTTAATCTTATTTTATGTTGTGTGTTTATATATATATATATATATATATATATATATATATATATATATATATATATATATATATATATATATATATATATATATATATATATATTAAATATTTTAAAAGTTTCTTTGCTTCAGCGACTGTTTAACTATAAGAATCTGATTTCTCCTTGTGTCAACTAATTAATTAATCCATTTTACATTATTAAATAGATTGATTGATTGAATGATTGAATGCAGGGCTACTATATAAGTACCCTTACTTGTTATACATATTTGTCTTCTGAAGAAGTTAGCATCACGCTTTGCAACAAAAAGTGTATGTGTATTTTTCGCACTTCAAGAGTCAAATTAAATGAAGTGGTTTGTGGAATTTAGCCCTTTCGGACTACTGGTTCATCTTTTGCTTATAAGTGAGAGTTGCTATAATGGGAAATGGAATAACAGTAAAAGTGTATGGAATATGCTGTATTTGTAATGTTCACCGATGCAAAATAAAAATAAAATAATTTTTTTTATCACGATTGCCGATGTTTAAGCATAGCGCAGCGCCGTGCAAATGTGCTGCGCTCTAAAAAATAGAAAACCAATAATTAAAATCCACAAATGTAGATTTTATTGTAATTCTTAATTTACAATGCAAGGGAATGGCAGGCTGAAGACAACATGGCTACCGAGTAGAGGTTGTTAAGGGGGGAAGCTCAGTCTAAGAGATGTAACCAAGCATTAGTAGGCAATCCTATGCAAATGAGGGTAAGGATAGTGAATCCCAAGTTTACATAGCAAATGAGCACAGTCAGTGGAATGTAGGAGTAGGATAAGGGGAGTATCAGAGTAGAAGATAGGTGACATCACGAGGGGGGTATGCATGAAATAAGTGAAGCTCATTGGAGCAGAGTGGCATGCGTTTGCTGTCAGTTATTCATCACTGGAAGAGGTGTGTCAACAGGTACTCTAGCTGAAGGCAAAAAATTGAAAGTGTATGCCGTGGATAACACTAAAGTTTCTTGTAGAAGTGCTTGCAACGTGTTTGCGGGCGGGTGCACGCCCGTAAATCCGACTAAGACTGTGCACACGTGTGCACCAGTGTGTGTGCGTTTAAGCTGGAGTAAGCATGTCTAAGGTTGTTTAAAGTTGTGTAAGCATGTTTGCGCCTGTGTGCATGCATTTTAGCAAGAATAAGCAAGTTTTAGTCCATGTAAGCATGTGTGTATGCGTGTGAGCTGGTGTGAGCATGCTTGTGCTTGTGTGTGCGGCGCTGCCCCCCTGAGGAAACAGAAAGGGAAAAGGAAGCACATCCAATAGTAGGAAGTTAACCAGGGAGTACTAGCAGAGCTAGCAGGTGAAAACAATAAGAATCAGGCAATTACACAGGCAGTACACTAGCCCAGCCCAGCACTTAAAACTCTGCAAACAACATTCCACTGTGTTTCTCTCAGAGACACTGCAACACTGCAGTAAGCTAATAGAAGTGAAAACTGAAAAAGCTTTACTGAGACAAAGAAATGTTAGGGGCTGCCATTGCTGTTATAAGGCGACATATGCAACATGCTGAGGGTGGTGACAATGCAAATGCTGCTGGACAACCCACAGTAAGGAGACGGAGAAGAGTGAACAGGCCCAGGGTAACCTATCAGGGGCTACATGAGCTGGAGATAGTAGAGCGCTATAGAGTGGACAGAGACCTCATGCAGCAAATTGTTGAGCTGTGCAGGCCACACCTCACACACAGAACCAACAGAGGGGAACCCATCCCAGTGGAAACCAAGGTATGTGTTGGCCTAAGAATATTAGCAACAGGTACCTTCCAGTGACCAACTGGTGATATGATGGGGATATCACAAGCATCAGCATCCAGGGTACTGCACCAGTTCCTGGATGCCATGTCAGCACATGTCAGTGATCATGTATATTTCCCCAATTCCTGTGAGGTATTGTCCAGCAATATGCGTCTCTTCCAGCAAATAGTGGAATACCCTGAGGTAGTGGGTGCAATAGACTGCACACACATATGCATCAAAGCACCAGCCGGTGAGTGGCGTAGGGTCTACTTTACCCACAAGGGCTTCCCCTCCATCAACTGCCAGGTTGTGTGTGATGCCAAAGGCATAATACTGAATGTGTGTGCTGGCTGCCCTGGAAGCTACCATGATTCCCATATCTGGCATCTGACACAGCTGTACCAGACTTTTGCCAATGGGGACATCCCTCAAGGTCACCTAGTGGGGGATGCTGGCTATGCACTGGAGCTGTGGCTGATGACACCCATCAGAAATGCACAAACACCTGAACAAGAACGTCATGATGAGGCACACACACAAATATGAAATGTAATTGAGCGTGTGTTTGGGCTGCTCAAGTCACGGTTACGGTGCCTGGACACATCTGGTGGAGCCTTGCAGTACTCACCAACTACTTGTACCCAAATTGTCTTGGTATGTGCTATGCTACATAATATGATCCTGCAAAAACAGCTACAGCAGGAGCAGCATAGGGCTGGGCCAAACAGCCCCCCATCATTGCCAAGGCCATCACAGGCAGAGCGTGACTCAGAGGAGGAACAACCTGAGCCTGCCCCAGTAGGCAGAAGGAGGCGTGCCCAGTATGCTTTGGCCTTGACAAAGAGACAATGCATAGCACATACACTGGCTCAGTAGGAACCCTGGAAATGATACCTCTCTCTGACAATCACATATATTAAAATGGATGCATAACTTGACACTACCTGTTTTTAAACATGTCTAGGGACAGTAGTATGTGCATCTGCCATAGGCAGCCCTGCAGCACCACCTGAGGCATGATTGCCATGTGTTAAGCAATATAAAGCAGTGTTAAACAGCTTTTACCACCATTCAGTATATGTCAACAAAATTGCACACACTAACTAGCACAACTGTGGTCAATGGTGAGCAATATTGGGCAATGTTCAGCAATGTTGGTTAACGTTGAGCAATGTTGGACTAGCTTGATCTAAGTTGGGAATAGCTGAACAAAAGCCAACATGCTCATATTTGCTCTACTGGCCCTTAAGCAGTCTGGTCTGCTCAGTATGAAAATATAAAGCAGTGACAGGCCTCTTAACCAAGGATACTGTGCACTATAGTCATAGTACTGAACCACTAAACCATGACAGTATTTCAGTGGTCAGCCTGTATGAAGAAATGTTGATAAGTCTATGTAAAGTATCTCATGGAAACCCTGCAGGCACAGCATAATCCCTGTCGAGTTATGACACAAAGGTGAGCCCTGCAGTAAGAATAGAACCTGATTTTCAACACACATATAGTATAAATATTAATATTTGTCATGTTCATAACAGAAACCTGGTTCAAGGCTCCTGAGAGCACCCCTGCACTACCAGGTTATACCTCATACCATGCTTTTTGGCCCCAAAACTTGGACCGAACCACAAAGGAGGGGGAGTATCAATATTCGTCAAAGATACCCACACCTCCAGGTTGGTGGCACAGCACAAAGCATCAGAGACTATCCATGTGCAACTAACAGTGGGTAAAACTGCCTTCCAGTTTATAGCCTGCTACAGACCAGCTTCCCAAACCCAGGAATCCCACTCGGCCTTCCTGAGAACACTGGAAAATATGAAGGTCTCTCCAAACACCGTTATATTAGGTGACTTCAACTGCCCAAACATAGACTGGGAGCACTACTCTAGCTCCAACACCCTAGCCCAAAGGTTCCTAGAATTTATAAACTCAAATGCTATGGAACAACTTGTTACCACTCCCACAAGAGGGGAAAACATACTGGACCTGATCATCATCAACATGGGGGCTCTATGCTACAGACCAGAAGTGTATCCCTCACTGGTAAGATCAGACCACAAACTAATCTCACTGGATATTCACATCCCGACCCCACCCACTGCCCAGAAAACCACAGTGAAAAAGTTCTCTAAAGCAAATTTCACACTCCTCAAAACTGAGGTGGAATCCTTCAAAGTCCCTGGGCATGTGGAAAATATGGCCCAGACTGCAGAATCCTTTATAAACGCATTCTATGAACACCTTCAGGAATGCATGGATTATGCAATCCCAAATAAAACCAACTCCCAATCCTCCAAAGGCAGGCGTCCTGTCTGGTGGACCCCAACCATAAACAAACTATACAATAGAAGGAGGAAGCTACTACATGATAGAGCAAAATCCCAAAAAGGGAAGGCATCTCTGATCAGTATTAGCAAAAAACCACGGGCACTCATAAAATCATCTAAGGCCAGCTTTGAGAGAAAAATTGCACAGGACACTAAGGATAATCACAAGGCTTTCTTTAGTTATGTTAGGAGCCTGGGTGGGAATTCCCAGATATGCTCAGAATTAGTCCAAAATAACAAAAAATACACCGAATCCACAGACATTGCCAAAATCCTAGCTGACAAGTTCAGCACAAACCCCCCCCCCACCAAAAGGGCAAATATCTATCCCAGAAGAGTGCTGCCCCCCTGACATCTCAGATGCTCAGGTAAGAGCCGCCCTCTCCAAAGCAAAAAACACAGCATCAATGGGACCAGACGGTGTCTCGGGCAGCGTCCTACATGAACTCCAAGAAGAGCTAAACCCAAACATAAAACTACTGTTCAATCTCAGCCTTACTACAGGATATGTACCCAAAGAGTGGCGTACAGCAACAGTGGTCCCTCTCCACAAAGGTGGTGTCTCAATGGATCCTGGAAACTATCGCCCTGACTAGCTTGGTCTGCAAAGCTATGGAAAGGATCATCATGGACCTCATAAATAAAGATATTGGGGACCTACAGACACTGGATCCTACCCAGTTCGGCTTTGTTAAGGGCAGATCCTGCCTCTTAAACCTGGTCAATTTCTTTGAAACAGTCACCAAGGCCATTGACGAGGGGAAGGTGGTCCACACAGCCGACCTGGACCTCGCAAAAGCCTTCGATACAATACCCCACTCGGGCATTATAGATAAGCTCACCAGCTTAAATATAAACCCCTATGTCACTAGATGGGTTGCAAACTGGCTCAAGGACAGAACCTACATGGTTAGAATTGTTGGAGCCATGTCAGACTCCAAACCAGTTACAAGTGGTGTCCCACAGGGCTAGGTCCTGGGACCTCTCTTGTTCGGTATATATTTCTCAGAGGTACAGGCCAACACGGAAGGACTGTGGCTGACCAAGTTCGCCAATAACTGCAAACTAGGCGCCATAATCGACTCTCCAGCCGACACAAGCATCCTACAAAAGGGCCTCATAGAAACAGACAACTGGTGCCAGAGCCATGGCCTCAAGCTAAACGCCAAAAAGTGTATAGTCATCCCCTTTGGCAAAAACAAAGTGCCCACAAATTACCACATGGGTTGTAATCCATTAAGGACAGATGAAGTAATTAGGGACCTGGGGACCCAAGTTCATAGCAATCTCTCATTTGAAAACCACGTGGCCAAAGTGGTTAGAAAAACATTTTATATGGCCCACCTAATCATGAAGGGATTCGCATCTAGATCAGGGGAGGTCATCGTGCCTCTTTACTCATCCCTCATCAGGCCCATAATTGAGTACAATGCCCCTTTTGGGATGTACCTTACCAGACACCTGCAGCAACTGGAAAGGCCCGAAAAGTACCTCACCAAGAGGATCAAAGGGCTCAAACAGATGCCATATGCTGCCCGGTTAAAGAAACTCCAGCTCTACTCAGTGGCATACCGCCTGCTCAGAGGCGATCTGTGCCTGACATATAAAGCCATGTCCAACCCGGAATTAATGGACATGCTGCACCTCAGAAAATCCAAATCCCATTAAGCTACGTGCTTGAGAGACTTGAACCTCAGCAGTGAAATAAATAGGACATGCTGGAGGGACAGATTCATAACCTAGAGGCTCCCTTCACTCTGGAATAAAACCCCAGTCCAGGTTAGGCAGAGTCCCTCATTGACTCTCTTCAAGAGGAATCTTGATGAGTGGATGGGAGATCGTAGGTATACTCCGGGTATCATTTCTGTGTCACTGTTACACAGAGGTACAGTATACTAACCACGAAAAAGGGCATAGCAAAATTCATTTAAAATGGGTGGCGAAAGCCAAACACACTCTGGCTAGGCTTATAAATGCCCTAGGGCAGATAGCCTATAGCCTAGTATGAACCTATGAACCAACAAATGTAGTGGACCTCAGACAGCAACATACTGAAAGGTCACACTGGGCATGCTTACACACTTGAATAAATGAGACAAATGTCAGGCAACAAAACACTGAAAGGCAGAACTGGGCATGCTCACACACTTAGGCCATGTCTGAGTACAGCAGTGGGCCACACATATCTGGCAGTTGCATGTGTTAACCCAGGAACCTCTCACTATTCAGCAATCCACCTTGTGCACACAGTTATATGACAACTGACACATATATAATATAGTGGAACCCTATCATAATCAAATATGTTCTGCAGATACTTAGGTTGTTCATAGAAAGTGGGAAAGCAAAGAAGATAAAAAACCTGCAATCAGTATCATCAATAAACAATGTGCATCCCGAACATTATCATAGGTTCAGAGGTTGATACTAGGCTATCTGCCCTAGGGTATGTATAAGCCTAGCCAGAGCGTGTTTGGCTTTCACAACCCTGTTAGATCAGTAGACTGTGCCTGTAAATAGTAGGTCACACAAGATAACCCATTTACATTTATTTTATTGTGTCTCTGTCTAGCAGGGACCCAGAAGATATCCCAGGGGTAAACATATGATCACCCATCCACTTGTCAAGATGTCTCCTGTAGGTGGTCAGTGGGGGGCTCTGCCTATGCAGGACTGGGATCTCATTCCAGAGTGAGTGGAGCCTTCAGGATAAGAATCTATCCCTCCAGCATGTCCTATTAATATCTGTGCTAAGGTTTACGTCCCTGGAACGTTTAGCTCTAAGGGATTCGGCTATCCTGAGGTGGAGCATGTCCATTAATTCTGGGTTGGACATGGCTTTAAACAACAGGCACAGATCGCATCCGAGTAGGTGGTAAACGATTGAGTAGAGCTGGAGTTATTTTAGCCAAACTGCGCAGGGCATCTGTGTGAGTCCCTAGATCTACTTGGTGCGGTACATTTGTGGCCATTACAGTTGCTGCAGGTGTTGGGTAAGGAACATCCCAAATGGGGCATTGTATCCAAGCATGGGCCTGATGAGTATAGGGGCACAATGATCTCACTTGATCTAGATGTGAAACCTTATGGGATAAGGTGGGCTATATAGAAGGTCTGCCTAACCACTTTGGCAACGTGATTGTTAAAGGTGAGAGTACTAACTCCTCATGTCCTCAAATCCCTAATAACTCCTACCGTAAGTAATGTATTACCACCTATGTGGTAATGTGTGGGCACATTGTTATTCCCAAAGGGGATGACTATGCATCTAATGGCATTCAGTTGTAGGCCATGGCTCTGGCACCAGTTATCCATCTCTGTGAGACTCTTTGTGAGGATGCTTATGCCAGCTGGAGAGTTTAATATGGCACCCAGTTTGCAGTCATTTGCAAACATGGTCAGCCATATTCCTCCTGTGTTAGCCTGTACGTCAGAGAAATATATACTGAACAAGAGAGGTCCCAGGACTGAGCCTTCTGGGATGCCACATGTAACTGGTGTATAGTCAGACATGGCACCTGCAATACTGACCATGTGGGTGCTATCCCTGATCCAGTTAGCAATCCATCTTGTGACATATGTGTCGATATCGAAGCTGGTGAGCTTATGTATAATGCCCGAGTGGGGTATTGTGTTGAAGGCTTTTGCGAGGTCCAGGTAGGCTGTGTGGACAACCTTCCCTAAGTCTATGGACCTGGTAAGTTTTTAAAGAAGTCGAACAGGTTCAAGAGGCAAGATCTGCCCACAACAAAGCTGAATTGTGTAGGATCCAGTGTGTGCAGCTTCCCGATGTCTATGTGTATGAGTTCCATGACGATACGCTCCATAGCTTTGCAGACCAGGCTAGCTAGGCTTATAGGGTGATATTGTCTTGGGTCCATTGTGGCACCACCTCTGTGGAGCAGGACCACTGTTGCTGTATGCCATTCCTTGGGTATCCTGTAGTAACTCTGATATTGAACAGTAACTTAATGTGAGGGTTACGTTCATCATGAAGCTTGTGTAAGACGCAGGCTAGGACACCGTCCAGTCCCATTGATGCTGTGTTGTCTGCTTTGGAGAGGGCAGCATTCACCTGTTCATCTGTGATGTCAGGGAGGCTACACTCTGTTGGGATGGACATTTGCTCTTTAGGGGGGATGGGGAAAGACATTTGCACTGAACCTGTTTATCAGGATGTTGGCAATGTCTGTGGGTTCAGTGTATGTTTTGTCATTATGCAGTAACTCACAGCATATCTGGGAGTTTCCATCCAGGTTCCTGACATAACTAAAGAAGGCCTTGTGATTGTCCTTAATGTATGGTGCAATTTTCCATTAGAAGCGGGCCTTAGATGAATTCATGAGTGATCGTAGCTTTTTGTCAGTACTGCTGAGAGATGCCTTCCCTTTTTAGGATTGTGCTCTATCATGTAGTAGCCTCCTCCTTTCATTGTATAGCTTATTAATGGCTGGGGTCCACCAGACAGGTCCCCTGCTTTTGGAGGAGTGAGTCTTGTTGTTATTTGGGATAGCACGATCCATGCATTCCAGTAGGTGTCCATAGAATGCATTTGTAAAGGATTCAGCGGTCTGAGCCGTATTTACCACTGTCCCAGGGTCTTTGAAGGATACCACCTTGGTTTGGAGAAGTGTGACGTTTGCTTTTGAGAAGTTCTTCAATGAGATTACCTAGGATGAGTGTGAGGATGGGATATGGATGTCCATTGAGATAAATGTATGGTCTGACCTTAGCAATGAGGGCTATAGCTCTGGTGTGGAACATAGAGTCCGAATGTTGGTGATGATCAGGTCCAATAATTTTTCCCCTCGTTTGGGAGTGGTGACCAGTTGTGCCATAGCATTTGAGTTTATAAATTCTAGCAGCTGTTGGGCGAGGGTGTTGGGGCTTGAGTAGTATCCCCAGTCAATGTTTGGATAGTTGAAGTCACCCAATATAATGGTGTTTGGAGAGACCTTCATATTCTCCAGTGTTCCCAGGAAAGCCGAGTGGGGTTCCTGAGTTTGGGAGGGTGGTCTGTAGCAGGCTACAAACTGAAAGGCAGTTTTGCCCACTGTTAGTTGCACATGTATGCTCTCCAATGCTTCGTGCAGTGCTACTAATGTGGAGATGTGTGTATCTGTGATGTATATGGATACTCCCCCTATTTTTGTTGGCCGGTCCGAGTCTTGTGGCTGAAAAGCATGATATTAAGTATAACCTGGTAGTGCTGGTGTGCTTTCAGGAGCCTGAACCAGGTGTCTGTTACTGCACAGATATCGACATTCTCCATACTGAGGAGAGTCCTGAATGAGTGCATTTTGAGGGTTAGACATCTGGTGTTGAGCAGCATTACCTTAAGTTTCTTTTACTTTGTAACATCTATGGAGGTGGGTTTGTCTTTTGAGCCTCACTTAAAAAAGGCACTATGGGGGTGGCAAGAGCCTTAGCCAGTATTCAAAAGTCCAGGGGTGACAGGAGCAAGCCGTCCATAGCGAAGTTACATGGCATGTTGAGCATGTCATCCCAGGCTGACAGACACCGGATCCCCTTTGAATGACACCAATATGTTAGCCAACTGTTAAAAGTGATCAGTTTGTCTGTATACTGTGACATCATTCTTGGTGAGGGTAAGAGGCTACACAAGGTCAGGGTCATACTGACTTGGGCTACATGATCAGAGAGCTCCTCTATGTTTCTTGTCATGTAGTCCAGGGAGAAACGTCTGAGGTTATTCACACCAGCATGGACAATGATGGAGCCATATTTGTACTTGCTTTGAGTGACCTGAGTGCATGTGTTATGTGGCGGATCCTGGCACCAGACAGACAGCTCAAACTGACCTTCTCCTTGTTCAGCCTGGTGAGTGGGACGTCAGTGTGTCTGACAATAAGAGTCACCTATTACAAGTGTATTAGGTGTGTTGTTTATCCCTAAGGGCAGTGACTGTGTGGCACACTGACTTTGTGAACTATGTGATATGTGGGTATTGTTGTGGGGTAGCAGTTGTTTGGGTGTCTGCTTTGGAGGTCTCTGCTGCTTAGGCAGAGTTTATTTAGAGCCTTAGAGTATGTTTTTGTGTGGTAATGTATTTTGTTTGCTGTCGCTATAGGTCTATGTGAGACTGGATTTGTGGTGTGTGTGGTTACCTTCACCACCTGATAGACTGTGCCCGTCATGGGTCAAGAGAGCTCAGCCTCCTGTTTGTCTATATAGTTGCATCTCTCACATATATCTGAGTTTGTTGGGAGGAGGAGAGTGTTGTCTGTGTACATAAGGCAGTTGTAACATTGTGTCACAATTCCAATATTTGCCAGCTGGACTGGAGAGTACACATGAAACCGACCTTTGGACATGCCAGGATATTATGATGACATACTCTGTTGACTGATCACAAAGGATCAGTAGGGTGTTAAGTGTGTAAAAGAGTATAACAGGAGTTTAGTGCTCATTTTTGTTGGTGTTTTAGAAAGATTATCTGCAAAGGAGTCCAAACAGAACCATGACACCTCCTTCAGCTATACCTGACTGATAATGCCGACATCCTTTCAGACAGGCCCATATATACATACCCACCTCCCACTGACAAAAGGCCCTATCATCACACCAGGAGATATCACATGTAGAATGGGTAAACAGCTCCTTCCAAAGCTGAAAACATGGCATCAATTGGATTACATTGCTTCCCTATATGTGTCATAAGTGAACTACAGAACAAACAGACCCTGCACCTGAACAGTCTGTTGAGCCTCACCCTCTCTACAGGATCTGAAACTGTTGAATGTGTTACAGCAACATATGGCACACCCCACAAGTGTTGGTGCACAACAGACCATGGGAACTATAGTCATATAAGCCTATGAAGTCTGATCTGCAAGGCCAAGGAGTCCATCATGACTGAAGTCATAAACAGAGCTATTGGAAGCCGACAAACACACAACCCTACCAAGTGTGGTATGTTCATGGGCAGATCATGGTTCTCAAACCTGCTAGACTGTTTGGAAGGCAGCCACCCAGGACAAACATCACTGAAAGGAGCTACACATGTCCCACATAGACTTTGAATAGCCCTTTATCAACATCCCAGACACATGTCGTATCCACAAAATCAACAATCTGTGTATAACTATGTATTGTCATATGAAGGAATGGCAATTTGTCCACAGATAGATCACACAAGCTAAGAATTGTGGAGTCCTGTTCAAGCTAACACCTGCTGACCCACATGGTTCATTCCTGGGATTGCATAAAACAAAGTGCACACACATTACCATGTCCAGTCTGATGATGTCAGCATCCTACAAATATAGCAGGAGAAAATAAACCATCCAGTAAAGCATTTAGCATGTTGTGTTAATGCGTATCTCTCTAGTATCATAACATAACTAGTTAGAGGTTTGAATCCTGCAATTACTGAGGGTGTGTGTGTGATTTCCTTTGAGGGGAGTGGACATTTTGGAGACTAGGAACACATTAAAAGAAGTATATTCTACTTTGGCAAGTCTGATGATGTCAGTGTCTCACAAATACAGCAGTGGAAATGGAATTCACCAGTAAAGCATATAGAGTGTTGTGGTAATGCGTATTTCTCTAGTATCATAATATAGTTAAGTAGGGGGTTGAATCCTGCAATTGCTGACTGTGGGGGGGGTGGTGTGTATGTGTGTGATTTTTTTTGAGAGGAGTGGCCTTTTTGGAGACTGGGAAAACACATTTAAAGAGGTAAATTCCTCTTTGGCAAGTCTGATGATGTCAGTATCCTACAAATACAGCAGTGGAAATGAAAACTCCCAGTAGAACATATAGCACGTTGTGTTAATGAGTATTTCTCAAGTATCATAATGTAGTTAGGTAGGGGGTTGAATCCTGCAATTTCTGAGTGTGTGTGTGTGTGACACTGTTGATCAATGTGCTGTGGGTTTTGCTTTTACTACTGTATGACATATCAGTAAAACAACAATATGTGCATTGCACACTTCAGGTATCTGTGTGGCAAATACATATATGTACATGTGACCTCAATTGATAACTGTGTGGCAAAGACATATATGTGCATGTGATCTCAATCACTTCATAGGTGTGAAGCCTGCTTTCTACATGAATACATCTGTTACCACTGACAGTTTGTGCTGCTGCTTCTCAGACCGTAGGTCACATATGTATGTATGTGACAAGGCCAGCCACTGTAGTGATCTGTGCCCTAGGTCATCTGTGTCACACACATACATGACAGTTTCTATAGAATAGTGTGAGTGAGGGTTCATGCCTGGGGCATATTTCAGACATGTTCAAACACAACACAGTCTGCCAAAAATGGGCATTCATTATAGGTGTACAACAACTCCATGGATATGCATACAGACCCCTTATTGCTTATGTGATACACTGACAGACATCAGCATACCTTTGGGAATGCGAATATCAAAGGACAGATGACATCACATGTGGCTGTATGTACACATCGGTACCCCTGCTACATGTTGTGGGTTACTACCAATGTGGTACTGTCAGGATACTATGTATAGTAAATGTGAATGACTATGCTATAGTTGGCTTATAGCTTCACAGCATGGGTTGGTCAACAGGTATCTGTCTGTATGATACCCTTGTGGAGGATAAGTGTCTAATCCGGAGAATGCATTGTAGCCCACTGTATGCATTACCAGATGTGGCTGGACATATCCCTAGTGTGTCTGCTTGTACCTAGGACGGCCACATGCCAAACAGGAGTGGTCACGGGAATGTGTGGCGGTCAATACCACTGGTAACTGGTATAGTATAGTATCGGAAGGATTCAAATGCTACTGTGTATCCTACAGCTGTTTGTCAGTTGTCAAGACATCATGTAACGATTGGTTAAAATCAGGCTGTTGAGGTTATGTACACTACCAGAATGCAAACCAATTACTGATATTAACAGTATCACCCACAGCATAGTGTCAAACCATGTTATACACACATGTGTACCCAAGTTGTAACATATGTGTAGTAAAATGCATACTGGCCACCAATAGGAAATATGAAGTGTTAACATTGTGTAATACAGGGCATGTCACCCTTCCCATGTGTCCACCATGCACGTACATGCAGACAGTGCATCTCCACCTTGTTCAGAAATGTACACCTGCAAATCTGTACTGCACACATCACACATGTACCATCCACTCACCAACACATGCTGCCAGTATCACACACATCAGCCAAGTGGCACATGGACGGACAATCCATTTTTGGAATTAACACTGATGTAAACAATACTACATTGATAATCATAGCTTTAATGCATCATGCCTGCTCAGATATACCTACAAGGATATCATTACACTTTACTGTTGACAACATGCTAACATTGCTACACTGCTATTATTTCACCCTGTGCATCAGCACCATGTAAGCCTGTTCCTGCATCAATGTCACAGATGACAGGAGGTGGCACAGTTTCATCATATGCACAGGGTGTATTATTGGTTTGCCAGAGCCCGACAATGACCCATCCAATCAACATGTATGTGTGTGTGTGTGTGTGTGTGTGTGTGTGCGTGTGTGTGTGTGTGTGTGTGTGTGTGTGTGTGCGTGTGTGCGTGTGTGTGTGTGTGTGTGTGTGTGTGTGTGAGGGACAACAGTACTGTATGGATCAGCATTGATGTAATGTGTGCATGTATGTGTTAGCCCTAGGTGTTTCGTTTATGTGCGTGTGTCTGCATGCACACAGTTCCCCCTTGTGGCTGCCAAATATGGGAGGTTGTGGGACAGCCACAGACTGTACCTGCCAGGCTGTACAGATCACTGTCTCCGGCCACGGACACAGTACCTGTGCCTGGCAGGGGTGACACGGACAGTATGAGGTACTAAGCCAGACTGGGTACTATCGTCAGAGGCAGAAGGATGTTGACTGTACCCATGTCCCTGCTGGGACTGGCCAGAGCCACATGCACGTGGTCATCTAGGACAGTCTATCGACAGCCTAGCCCCAACATTGCTGGGGCTGGTACTGCCACTACGGGAGTGGCTGGGACTTGTGTGTTGTCTTCGATGACTGCCAGCTGATGATGTTGCTGGCATACATCCACGTTGACATCTCAGCCATCCTGCAGTGTCCTGGTGCATGGACATTACATTGCGGAGGACATCTAGTGTCTCCCCCCAACGTCTATCAATGACCTCAGTGTAATTACGGATGGCACCGGCAGAGTCATGGATACTGTCATTGATAGCGGTGTTATGAGCCCTCTGCACCCTTAGTCCCTGCCTGGTGTACCGTTCCATATGTGCCTGTGCCTGCATTACAGCCCGGAACATACCTGAGGTTGTGAGACCTGTGGGGGCACATCTGCCAGAGGCATTACGACCAGCAGTGCTCCCACAAGAACCCCTGGACATATACCTATGTGGTACTGTTCCAGGTGTCTGGGCATGGCTGCTGTGTGGGGTTGCATGTGCCATAGATACCACACTATCCTGGTCAATGCCTACTGTATGCTGTTCCTCAGCTAAGGTCATTGGTGTTGAGGGATGTATTGGCAGTATGTATGTGCGCATAGATGGGGTGGAAAGCTGTGTACTGTCGATTGGTGGACCAATGACAGACCCTGTCAAACCCGCATGTACCACAACACATTTATCATGATATCCAATATTTGTGGCAGTGACTTCAGGTTTCCTGCTGCACTCATCCAACAATACCTCAGCACCTGTGAGAGGGAGACAGGAAACACACTTTACCATCTGTACAGGATGTTAGTACACATGCACACATGCACACATGCACACATGAACACATGCACACATGAACACATGAACACACGCACACATGCACACATGAACACATGCACGCATGCACACATGCACACATGCACACATGGGCACATGAACACATGGACACATGAACACATGCACACAAATACACTACTCAGTCAAGTTGACACACACACACACACACGCACACACACACACACACACACACACACACACACACACACACACACACCAACAGCAATATGGAACATATTCATTAGTGGTTGATGGTGGAGTACAGTATCACAAGCCAAAGAGTCCTATCACACGTGTCAGCATGCAGGATGTGTGTTGCTCAACAGCATGCAGTGCGAGTGTAGAGAGTCCTTATTGATGACAGTATACATGTTGTTGATGCATGTGTGTTGTTCAATGATTGGCCTCACCCTGGAACAAAATGTGTACATGGACACAACATTGCAGTGCAAGTCTATAACACTTTCCAATGTCCTGTGCACCATCACTCATAGGTATACATACCATGGCCGGATGCACACAACTGTCCGGTGTATAGCAATGAATGTTATGTGTAGTACTGTAGTTACTGTAACTGGATGTAGTGTAGTACCATGAGCCATCATCAGGCAGCATCATGTGGTCACTCAAGGCCACTAATGTATGTCACACTGGCAACTATCTTGCTGTACCTGACCTACACCACTTTGGCTACATTAAGCATTTCACAGCCAGTTGTTACATGGGTATGTAAGGTGTTCAATAGGGAGCATTGTCTAACATGAATGTGTTGTGTGTTGAAGCGTGTCACACCACCCCATGATAGGCCTCTACCCCTCAGGTATAGTATGTGTGCTGTGTTGATGACATTTGGGATACTTGAGTATGACCTTACAGCAGGTGTCTACATATGCCATGTGTATCATATTAACACTTACTGCATATGACAAAGTGGTGTATGTTGTGTGCATGTGTATTGACTCTGCCTATACAATGTCCACTACAGTGTACCTCAGTTGGTTGGGATGCTCTGTGCATTGCATGTGTTTGAGGCAGCTACTCATGTTACTGGGATGTGCATAGTCCCACAGAGAACATGCAGAGCATGCATTATGTGTAGGTGTTTTACATGTGTATATGGCCTACAACTCTCCTATGACATGCACATGTTATATGCTATATTAAATGTAGAACACTCACCAGCATGGGTCTGCTGTCTTGCTATCACACCAAGAGGGACCTGCAAGGATATGAGACAGTTTGTCAGTGTCAACAACTATGGCATTACTGCTGTGAGTTTGCAATTTTACAGTAGTACAACAGGTGACAGTCACAGGCATACAGATTATGTCCCAAATTATCAGTATTGCAATACACCAGGCTCTACATCTTCTGAATTCACAGTACATATCTAATAAATGCATGTTCTAACAATTGAACTAACAGTAGTCTACACATATGCCATGTTACCTGCATGCTCTGTATCGATGTGCTGGGTGACTCCGGCCTCCATGATGACACAGGTCTGTTGTACTGGTTGGCCAGGAGCTACCACGCTGAGGAGCAACTCTTCCACTCTGGTGAGGGGGGATGTGTTGCTGCACCACCACCTGTGGCAAGCTGTTGTCTGTGGACATCGGAGGTATGCTGCTGGACATGTCTGATTAAATCACTGCAGTGATGGTGTACCTGCTCATAAGTCCGGTTATGCATGCCTACATCATTCACCCAATGGACAACATCCTGCCACAGTGCAGTGTGCCCATGCTGGTCCTGGCTGGTTCTGGAGAACAGCAGGTTGTGATGATGTATCAGGGTGTCTACGATGACTTCCTCCTCCTCAGGGGAATAAGCAAGTTTCCTGTTGTGAGCCATGTCTCTGGAAGACAATAAAACAGTAATTGTGAGCAAGTCATGTGGCACACAACATTCTAAAGTACAGACATCAATGAAATGCCATATATAGCAACCTATTGGCTGTCAGTAGATACACACTTTTAATACCACATATGACTGCTCAGCCTACAACTGCCTGACAGTGCCTGGCACATACTATATACCAAACCATGTTCTGCACAGCAACACAGTGAAACCAGTATGTAAGAATATACAACAGTACATGGCACACTGTATGTGACACAATGCACCACCTAGCCACAGGAGGTGTATATGAAGCTAATGCATACAGACATTTGTCATCCATTGAAATGAATGTAAAGTACAGTTACAGTACTACCAGTACACCATGCTACTTGATGATTGCAAAACCCCTCAGTAACATATGTGCACATTCATCACTATAGGTGGCATACTGCTGTACTACACTATACATGTTGCTAGATATGCACTAATATCCTTTGACACACATACCACCGAGGCCATGTTACAGGCATACCCACACACACACATCAGACATACCTACAAGACACAAAAGTATGGCAACCCAGATTAGTTTTACCTGTGTATCATGCAGTACTGTGTGTCAGCACCTACAAATCCTCATGCCTGAGGTATGCAATGTGTGAGGACTACAGGTAACAAACAAAACAGTGTTTCCAAGCAATGTGGATATAAACCATACTGTGCTGTTTAGGCCTACAGCTTCAGGTAGTACTACAGTTCATACGGGATTTGTATTCACTAGTGTTAACAATCAATAAGCATACATGTACTGCTTTAGCCTACAATGGCACACTCCAGTCAACACCATGGGACTACGTCACACCGTATGCATACTGCTTTTCCTGCCTAGCAATAGCATATGTATCTTTTGCTGGGATTAGAGCTACAACACTACATACCATGATATACACAGTTTCCCACTAGGCTATCACACATATACACATCTTTGACATATTTGCCTACACATTCTTCATCACACCCAGTCAACCTCACATAGCAAGTAATGCAACAAGTACATCCGTGTGTGTATCGGGTCCTAGGCAGCTAATAGGCTATTATCCGTAGGGCCTATGGAAGCCTAGCCATATGGTATCCTGCTCTTCAACACCCATGTAATGTAGGTTCATGTGCCCCTGTCATGCAGAGCCACAGAGGTGATTCCTGGGTTGTGTTTCCTAGCTCACATCCAATCATCATGATTATTCATGACAACTGCTAATGATGACCTTCATTTGCTATTGATAGGTAGTTAGTTCCAGAGTATGGTATGTGTCTGAGATGGTAATGTACCACTCCAGCATGTTCTGCTTTTTGACGTTACACGGTTTAGATCAGTACAGTGTGTAGCTTGTATGGAGTTTCATCTGTTTATATGGAGCATGTCCAACACCTGTGGGTTTGGCATAGCTTTGTATGTTAGGCAGAGGTAGCCTCTGGCTAAGTGGTATGCAACACAGTGTAGCTGTGGTTTTGTAAGACAGTCTGCATAGGGCATCTGTTTGAGTCTGGTAATATTCTTTGTGATGTATGTGTCTGGCGTCTACAGTTGCTGTGGATGTCTTCTGAGGTACATACCAACAGGGCCATTGTACTCTATGATGGGTGTTATGACTGATGAGTAGAGTGGAACACTGACCTCTTTTTCCATGGGTGACACACCTTGTCTGATGACATGTGGACCGTACTCAGTTTACATGACTAGTGTGGCACTGTGATTATCAAAAGGGACACTACTGTCCACCTGTGTCCCATAGTCTCTTATCACACTTTCAGTGTTGAGTAGACTACCACCTATGTGGTAGTTCATGGGCACAGGGTTTTTAACAAAAGGGATGGCAATACATGTACAACATTGAGCTTGAGCGTACATATGAACATCCATTGGTGTACACATAGATATACATATAGGCACATATACAATCCACCTTTCATTTTGGGAATATCAATTATGCAAAGGTTGAGAGGGATACAGTTATGTAATGATGTTGCACAGCCTTGTGCAGAATGCATGGAAGGTATTCTCAGCCCATATAGCTTTAGCAGGACCCCCTATCTGGAAAACTAAAAACCTAACAAAGCATACCCACGGCATTTAAACACCACATGTCATATGTCATCACTGTATGCTGTCTTGTTTGCCACATACTACAACCTACATATAAATATACACATAACAACCTGCACCAACATATAAATGTCCACCCTTCACAAACAGTTGCAGTATGTCCCTTGCTCTATGCACATGTTCAGATGCTAATATATCAGACACATATATAGCTCTCCATATGTGTGTGCCATACACACACAGGGTCCACACTGTTGTAAGTCTGTACACCTCAAGGATGACCTATTGGGCCTTGCTACAACATGGACAGTTGTCACATTTGTGCACACAGTAATAGTACAGGGAGTATATATAGCTGCAAATGCTACATTACTATACTAGCCTGGTACAGCAGTTGCCAATGCTAAGCTACACATTATGTGACTATCATGCATGTCTTACTCTGTCACATCCAAGTTTATATAGGTGTTTGCACTACTCCCCCAAACTGCCATTATACTCAGTACTGTACAGACCATAGATAACATGTTCAGATGTTTGACATATAATACTGAGCTACATATGTCACAGTTATGTCCCACTGCACACAGCTACACACTAATTTGTCCATCGCAGTAGTTATGCATGGCATCAGTGCATACATACCTACTGCTGCCACATATGCATGTTTCAGACTATGTACAGTACTATTCATAAACATCTACTACTTGCCGGTAACTACAAATATGTTACATTCCTGTTTGTCACTTTCAGGTCCGTCTGTGTATGCTTTGACATTTTTTTTGTTTTATTTATTAAATAAAGTTTTTTACTTAAGTTTTATTTTTGGTTATTAATTAAGTTTTTTTTTCTTAATTAATATATTTAGGTTATAATTAAGTATATATATTTGTTACTTAATTAAATATTTCTTTATTAAGTACTAAAGTTTGTCACTACTCTCCAGGTGTTCTAGAGTTGCTGACACGTGCAATGTAATGATTGCATGTGGGGATAGCAAGTACAATCTGCTTTTACAGGTATCTGCGCATGTGCATGTGATGCCCTCTGCACCAATTGGTGCCCAGCATTTGGTAAATGCATACAGCCTGCTGTGTGGTAATTGCAGTACTCACTGTCATAGCAACCCAATGCTATAAATTGCTAAGGTATGTAGGCGTAGCCCTTTCAGATTTCCAGAGTGGGGCCCATGCTTGTTTGCTGTGGACACTGTTGTGTAAGTCAGAATGTTGGTATACTTCTTATATATGAAGCTAGAGGTGTAGACAGTGATGTACATGTTCTACTCAGACCTGACTGTTGCCACTTCCAGTACAGAGCTATCAGTGTAGAGTTTAACTCACCCCTGCAAATGCTTACACAACATTTATGTGACTATGTAGTTTCTTTTCTACTCATATAATTAACTGCCATACAAATGTAGTTATTGAGAAGTATTCTTTTGACACATTAAATGTTTGTGAACTGTTATACTGTGAATATTAATGTATTCACCTCTGCAGGGTTTGTGTTTTTTATTTTTGACATTAACACAGGGTTCTCAGGAAACTGGACAATTCCAGTACTGTGTCTGCCTACCTACATCATTGGTAGACCCTAAACACACAAGTATATTTTAATTTTGGGGGGTGCTGACATACAGAGAGTATTATGTATTATTGTGTGAATATTATCTTACTGGACTTAAAGGATTGGTGTGTACCTGTTAGTTTATCAAGGCATGTGGTCTGTCTGCATAGTTCCCAACTGTGAACCTATCCAGATGGTAGTCAAATGTTACACTGTTATTCTTTGTCTGTGCAACTCACAGGTGTTTTCATCACTGGTACAATGGCATTGTTACAGTCAGTTGCTACCAGTACATGGCTGCATCCTTTGATATTTCTGTGTTGTACTCCTACATAAGGGTATGCCTGTGGAGGTCCTACCAAAGTTATTTGCAGAGTGTGTAACAGCAGAATAGCTGATATGCCTGTGTGTTTGTGCCTCTGCCAGGCCTATGAAACACTCAGATACATCTTTGCATGGAGTCAGGGATAGGTAGTTAAAAGTGAGGTACACCTTACACATAATAGAGACAGTAAGTGTAGACTTGAGTGAAGCAGTGCATATGGATTAGTACTCCTTTTATGAAGTACAAGCGGTGTCTACTGTTATTATGTCAGTATTCATTGTGTAATTCCCCACCTTTCTGACTGACGTCAGTACTTTTCAGAGGGATTCAGAGGGACACAGCTAAAATATGTTTCACAATCAGGGACATCCCTGAAAAGTAGTCACAGTTAGGAAGTATGGCCTCTGCCCTAATCAGATATGCCACTGTTTGTCCTGCTATGATACTGTGTGGGGGTTGTAAAGTGCCTCTGTAACATTATTTGCTGCTTGAATGGCTGCTTCTCATATCACACTCATGTAATGCAATTCCACAACAATTGCTGGTAAAGATCCATAGAACAAGCTTTGTGTTATGGCCTTCCTATTTTTCCTTTACATTCACTCATTGTAATGCATGATATATTTATTTCAGCACCAAGTTATTGTATATCTGCTGTGGCTTAGTAGTACTTCATCCAGTCTAGTGCGTCCAAGGTCTGGGGGTTCAAGACTAACAGAGGTGTTTTATTTTGCTGCTGTGCAGAACAAGGGCCTTGACATAGATTGACTAGGGCACTTTTAAGCAGTTGTAAGTGGGTTTGCGCAGGTTTGCGCGATGCTTAGCTAAGCACACACATGCGCACACTCGCTTAAACCCACTTACTACTGCTTAAAAGTGCTTACTCCTGCTAACCCCCGCACTAATTTCTTTGAAAGAAAAGAAAATGGGGAGATAGGAAAGCGATGAAAAAGGGGGCACAAAGAGGGAAAGACAGTAGGAAAACAAGCTCGGAATGTGCAGGGTGGGTGGAGGGAAGATCCATAGTTGCCCATTTTTTTACCAGCAACAGCTGTGCATATGCAATAAATTAGGAGTGAAATTTGAAACCTTCCACCCATGAGAGAGTTGTGAGGACAACAAAGTATGTTGCACTGCCAATTATAATTATCAATTTACATGTCCAGCGGACATGTGTGTGAAATGGGCAGCTATGTATGGGGCGTAATATTTTTGTGGGTACAGATTGCCCTTTTTTTTTTTCAGGTGAGAGTGGAAAGTGAGGTAGAGGAAGTAGGTATATTTGGGGAGGTAGGTTTGGGAGGTAAACAGACAAGACAAACAAGACGCATACAGGGGCGTTGTATGACATATGGGGTGGGTGAACACAATTGACGGGGACGGATGTTTGAAAATCGCAAGCACATGAGCCCACAGATGGTAACAGTGGAACTTAGATCCCCACCCATGGGCAGTCACCACCGCACCTTCACAGCCCCAAGGGTGGCTGTGCTGGGGGCTGCGTAGGACAGGCAGGTTCACCTGTGAGACGTGCCACTCTCGTCTCAAGCAGGCGTAGGGGATCAGTGACTGAACACTGGATCTCCCTACACACCACAACCCGGACCCTTTGAAGGGTGATAGGTGGCCCTTCTCCGTCCATGCTTGCACGGGGGGACTAGCCCCATCCCCTGCAGTGCTTCCACCTAAAGGTGGCACAGGACCAATGGAGGAGGGGAGCCCGGCCTGGGCACCAGACCTGCTGGTGCCAGGTGCACTTGCCAGCTGAGGAGGGACAGGTGGGTCCGCTGGGACCGGCCTTCCCATACGTTCTGTGATTAGGTGTGTTTAATTACAACATAAACAACAGCATTCCAAATTAGTTGTAACAGCATGCAGTAATATTCCCATTAACCCAACACACCAAGGTTCCAACAGTTGAACAGCAAGCATAACACATGCATATATTGAATGACAGTGGAAATTCCAACAGCATGCAGGGATGATTGGTAGCAACAGGCCACCATGATTGTGGTGTTTGAACAGGGCACATGCATCAAATGTTTTGAGATTACACATACCCATTGAGGTGTGGAATTGCATGGTTTATGCACATACAGTAGGGTGTAGAAAGAAACCTCAATTAACATCTTAGAAGTACTTTTAGTGTACACTACAGTCCTATTGACTGCAGGTGTATACCCCCTTCATGTATTATTACACTTGCCAACATGCATTAGGTTGTGTAATGGGTTTAGCTAGTTCATTATATACCTGACCTATATCTGACATACTAACTGTCCAAGATGCAGATGTTACTGCTACATATTTATTGATTTTATTTATATTTCTTTATCTACATATCTAGATGTGTTCACATGACATTTTAAGTTCAATTTGTACAGAACCCTACATTTCGTGTAGCACACTCACATTTCTGGGGAACAAATTAACGAGCTACTCGTGTGCCAGATTTACTTATGCATGCCAGCCAGTAACTGACTGTTAAGGACTGTATATATGCTTCACAGCTACTGGCACTTCCATGAACCACTTTAGATGGGACTGCCCAAATGTGGGCTGACAGCACTTATTAAAACAGTACTATTTGTATAATGCAAGGGTACAACAACATTTCAAAGTAAGTGACACAGACACACTCCAAGTTTTATTCCTTTATTAATTACATTACACACTTTTCCACAGGCTCTCTCCTTAATATGATATTACAGTGCATATGGCAGACATATTCAAGACATGTTATACCTTTATTAACATGTTAGAACACTCTTTTTCAGGCTCACTCACTTATTATATGACAGTATATGCAGAAATATTATTCCGGACATATTTTACCTTTCTTAATGGGTTACTACACTCTTTTTCTGGCTCTCTGACTTTTTTATATAACAGTACATGCATAGGAATTATTCAGGGCATTTTATGGCTGTATTATTGGGCTACAACACTTTCTTTCAGGCTGTCTCACCTATTTTATATAACAATACATGCAGAATAATTACTAACCTGCCTGGTGGCACAGCCTTAGCAGCTTATCTGCATAGGCTTGCTGATTCACAGCACGGACACCTGCAACTGTGAAGTAAATGAAGGGATATTGTGACATACCTATCCATTATATAGAATAAATTAGCATGTTGTGCATACTGCATTCCATGGCTACCTACTCAGTTGTGGGGCATCTTGCATTCCACGGGCCTCCTGTATCCATTGGTTCATTCAGTCCTGCTTCCATCTCTTCAGGTCTGCATGGTGGTGATGGATCTGCTCACCAGTCTGAGGAACGCCTGTGACACTGGTGAGGTCATGAGCTAACTGGTTCCAAGCCTCTGCTTTGTACTCCATCCCTTGGAACTGGCCCTGCAGGAGTCTTGACTCATGACAGTGGACAAGGAGCCAAACCATGTATTTCAACTCATCGATGCCCCATCATTGCGATCTAAAGCATGTACTCTCTCCAGCACCAACCATTCTAACTGTAGATGGGAGCTACAATCAGTTATGGAGAGTATTCCTGCCTATGGGGCTTAAATATGCCACATTTCCCACACTTTTTTGTGATTGTCCATTTTTGAAAATTCTCGGCTGACTGCAAACCTGCTTAGCAATAGTTAATCTACCATTTATAAGTATATATATATGTTAACAGTGGCTGCTTATCCTAAGCTGTCATGGTTCACTGGTTCAGTGCTTTGATTATGGTGCACAGTGTCCTGGGTTCAAACCTTGTCATTGCTTTTTATTTTACTACTGTCCAGACAGGTTAGGGGGTGTGTTGTGCTCGTTGGCGCAGCACGCATCTCCGTGCAAACCGATTGCACTGGGTAAAGCGCTATTTAGCTATGGGCAACTACATTGCACTGGGTAAAGCGCCGCTTAACTACGGGAAACTATATTGTTTTGGGTAAAGTGCTATTTAGCTACGGGCAACTAGAATGTGCTGGGTAAAGCGCTGGTTAACTAAGGGCAATTATATGTCAGGATCCTTTATAAATATACATTTTGTTCACTGATACATAGGCCATTTCAATGCTTTTTAGTAAAAGTTTAATCATATATGTCAGGAATTATTTCATATACTAATTTTGAACATAAAATAGGAAGGGGAGTGGTGGGACTCGAACCGTGAATGCCTCCTCTTTGTGCAAACGCTCTAAGGATCCTTTATAAATATACATTTTGTTCACTGATACATAGGCCATTTCAATGCTTTTTAGTAAAAGTTTAATCATATATGTCAGGAATTATTTCATATACTAATTTTGAACATAAAATAGGAAGGGGAGTGGTGGGACTCGAACCGTGAATGCCTCCTCTTTGTGCAAACGCTCTACCACTATGCTATTGCTATTTGGTGTAATTTGCATAAACATTCCTTATTATGCTCTTCCATGTCTTGATTGCTAACTGCAGCTAAGCAATGGGCACACCCGCGCACACATGCGCAAATACGGGCAGCTATATCGGGAATTAGAAAAAAAAAATTAATGTTTTACTTTTTATAACTATGCTGGGGATTTACAATGTCAGGGAGTGTGGTGTTGGGTACATGGACATTTGAGCGGACTCGCTCTTGTGTGTTGACATTTTGCATTTCAGACACTTGCAGGGGCGTGGAACTTTAGACTGCTCGGCAGTTGGACACGCCCCCTGCTTTCCTGCACGGTCCATGTTTGGCGTGGGGTAGAGTCAGCATGCCCTCATGAATATTCATGGCATGCTGACATCATACTGTTCAACTGCAGCCTCTGAGTAAGACTTATTTAGTCTTACACACAGGATTTGTGAATCCGGGGGCTTGTTTTTTATTCTGCCTGTTGTTAGTATTTCACATATGTAGACTATTCTATGTTTCTCCAGTGGGTAATACTGACTGGCTACCTTTTCTGTTTTATCTGGAAATAGTTATTTTGCAATGATGTGATACTTATGTGTATTATACTTCTTTTGTCTTTTAGGACACCTACGAGTATGCCACTCAGGCATGTCAATCCATGGAGACTTCCTTTCACCGATGCGAAAAAACAAGTAATAGTTGATTGGTTTAGGCAATGTGGTGCTTTTCTCCTGGAAAGGGGATGGGGAGATATGGCACATAGGATGTGAATATGGCAGCAGATTGTCCAGGATGTCAGTGCTGTGAGTAGCCATGGCAAAACATATGAAGAGGGGCACCACATGCCCACTGACATGATCACATCTGCATGTATGCAACCAAATGGTTACTGGGAGAGGGCCTGCTAGGGAGCCATCACTACCCTCAATGAACAGTTCCTGGCCAATATCAGATATTCAGACAGCTCTCAGGAGAGTACAGTATAGGATTTCCTGGATGTGGGTATAGCACCTTCTGAGACAGCAAGCATGTCCCAGCAGAAGCTTCCAGTTAGGCTTTGTTATCTGAACATTTGAATACTGTTGTATAGTAAAACAATTGAAATGAATAAGTTAATTCTGTGTTACATCTCTTTTTTTGAAGATGGGGTTGAAGATTGCTGCAGTTTTAAGCTTAGGTTAGAGCTGTGAGCTCTGTTCTTGTTGAAAGTAGAGTTAATGCATACATAAAGGGATAAATGCATTACCTCCTGTGTTGCTGTTAATTATGATGATGTTGCCCTTACCTCTTTCTTAACTTCTTTCAGGACCATCTGGATTACAGCACAGTATGTCTTCTGTAGATGATAAGCCAAATATTTTTATGTCAGCATTGCTGAACAATTTAAAGAAATATTGAAGTGTGTGATTTTGATCTCAGACCTGTTGTGTGTATTGCTGTACTGCCTGTAATAGTGGCAGCACTGTTAGTTTGTTAGCATATATTGCAGCATAGTAGTGCAAGTATTAATGTATTCCTGTGTTTCTTGCTTTTTATCACAGGTGAACATGGCAGTAGGAGTGTAGGTTCTTTGACACCTGATGTCAGTGTATCAGCAGACTTTGATGATGATGGTGGCCAAACTGAGGCACAGTCAGGGGGTGTAGAGGTTGACATACAGCCATCACCTGTGTCTCCTTTGGGCACAGCCAGTATGCCTACACCTACCCAGTCCACTGAGCAAACAGATATTGGACAAGTGGAGAGTGAGGACATTGATCAGCGAAGTGTGGCTACTGCTGCTTCAGTACCTGTTGAGTCTGGCTATAGCCAAAGTGTGGGTGAAGATCACACAGGAGGATTGGTAGGGGTGCTTGGATGGGCCCTGCTGTTCCTCCTTCAGCTGGTGCAGGTGTCACTTCCAATGCTACTCAATGTATGTTTAGGGCCATCATGGAGGCACAGGCACTTTCCCAAAGATGCTCCAGACAAATGCTCAGGGTGGTGGATGTGGTACAGTATGACACACATGACTGCCTTCACCATGTTGTCAATTCACTGGATCAGATGAATGACATGTTGGAAAGAGGGCATGTCTGTGATGAACTGAGGGGTGTCTATAATGGAACAAGCAGTGTATATGATGGAATGTCTGCTGTGAGGGGAACAGCATCCTCATGGGCATAGATCAGCCACATCATCTGCTGTTAGCCAATGTGGCTGTGCCTGATCATGCTCCCATAGGGGCAGTGCTTCTAATGCTCTGTCAATGAGTGTGCTGTCCACACCCAGATATGGCAGGCCATGGAGTCATGATCCTGGGTGTCCCCATTAAGAGAGGTTGTCCAGCAGACATCAGTCATGTTCTAGTAGCAGCACTGTGTCTGACTTGGGCATGAAGATGCCATTGCAACTCCTGGCAGAGCAAGTTCTCATGGTCGGAGATGACATCAATGAACTGACACCTGTATCATGCATGGCTTACACCTGTCTGACAAACTAATATGTAGAGATAGCACAGAGCTTGGCTGTGCTCATGCAGACTCACACACCAAGTTCACCTAGAGGACCGCTAGAAACATACACAAAACAGTTACTTATTTTGTCTCACTGGCCCTTTGTTTTTTTTTCCAATGTCTTCCTTCTTTTGCTTACTCATACACACTCATCGACCTTTTATTGGTCTAGGCTTCTTGCCCCCCACCCCCACAACACCCTGTGCAAGTTATGATAACTGTGCCATATCCCTGTTTTCTGTCTTTTGGATTCAGGGATACAAATGCTGTGTCTAATGCTCAGAGTGCATAGCTAACTTAATGCTTACTATATCTGCATTTGTTTTGTTGAAGTGGTCATTATACATTTGGCTTTAATTGGTCTTGGAAAGTTAGACAGTTGATAGCATCAAAATTTCACAACTTTATAGTGAATGCTTTTGTAAGTGTTGTGAAGTCAGAAACTACAATGTGTATTATTAATTTTTAACTTCTCTCTTTAAGAATTTCCCAGGAAAAGCATATGGTGCACATAATAAGTCACACCATCATAGTCAGATCTTACGATTGTATGACAGCACTGTAGTCATACCTCATCAGAACAATAATACAGTATAATGCTCTCTTTTGCATGTACCTCAACTAATCACCTGACCACTATGAACACTAAGGTTAGACCACGCAGTAGAATACTTCAGTACTACCTTCTCTAACATTCTTAACAGTCTTGCTCCCAGCAGAAAGATCAGAGTTAAGGTCAACTACGCACCCTGGGTAAGTAAGGACACTAGAGCCTTGCTAAAAGCCAGAGATAAAGCCTGGTGAATCTGGAAAACTGACAATAGCCCTAGCTCTAGGCAATACTATCAACAGCTTAGAAACAAGGCCAAGGCTGAATCCAAAATTAACAAACAAAACTATTTTCTTAGTGCCCAAAGCAAATATTCAAAGAATCTACAAACCTTCTGTCATGCCATTAACTCCCTACTAAAGCCAGGCAAAACCACTACTCCAGCACCCAACTCTACAGACAATGCCCTAGATGTAGCTTCTCAATTTAATAACCATTTTACTAAGTCCACCTTAGCCCTGTCCAGTCAAATAACCAAAAATAGCTTACCTCAATCACAACCCAACCTATCCCACAGTACCCCCTCTTTCAGCCTATCACCTGTGCCCACCTCGACTATCAAAAAACTCCTCCTAAATCTCAAACCATACCTACCACATACCTAAAATGGCTAGTGACTCCCTATCATATCCTGTCTCCATCCTAATCAACCACTCCATACAAGAATCCTACATACCCAAACTCTGGAAAGTATCTCACATCATTCCTCTCCATAAAGGAGGTATCTCCTATAGCTTCTCCAACTACCTATTGCCATCCTGTGCCCCCTATCTAAAATTCTTGGGAAATGCATCCACTTACAGACGATGACATTTCTTAACACACACAATCTCTTATCTACCACACAACACAGTTTCCGTCCACATCACAGCACTACCACCACCCTTCTGTCCTTCACTAATCACATCAACCTTCACAGGAATGATAAGTATGTATTGGCCATTTTCCTAGACCTCTCAAAGGCATTTGACATGGTCTCCCACTCCATCCTACTAGGCTCACTAACATCACCATCCTTCACCTCCTCTACTATTGCCTGGTTCAGAAGCTACCTATCTGACAGGCAACAATCTGTCCAGTGGAAAGGAAATCTGTCTCCACAACTTCCAACCACCATAGGAGTCCCACAGGGCTCTATAGTGGGCCCACTACTATTTTCTGTATTCACAAATAACCTCAATAGCTCTGTACAGCATGCCACACTCATTCAATATTCAGATGATTCAACCCTGATCTGCTCCACCTCATCTCCCACCACCCTACAAACACTCACTCAAGATACCTTCAACTCTGTAGAAAAATGGATCTCATGTATACAACTAATTCAAAATCCCAAAAAGACAAAATTGCCACTATTTTCCACTAATAGATCAACCCCTGTCTCCTTTACCATAATATCTAAGGACAGCACCACCATCTCCCCCTCTAACCACACCAAACCTCTGGGCATTGAAATTTACACTAATCTTCACTTTGATGTCCACATCTCACATATCATAAAACTAGTACACAAAAAGCTAGGCTCTCTATACAGGTATAAGTCCTTTCTCTCACAAAAAGCTAGAGTCACTCTTGCACAAAGCCACCTCCTCTCAACTCTATTATATGCAGCACCAATATTCAACTAAATCAGAAAGTGTGACCTAGACAAGCTAGAATCATGCTACAATAAAATAGCCAAGTTTGCTACTATCTCAACCTATAGAACCCATCACTGTATTGCACTAAAAGAACTAAAATGACTTGAGATACCACAGCTACTTAACTATCACCAGCTGGGTACAGCCTATAATATTCTCAAATACCCTGAACCCCCCCCCAATATCCAATCTACTTACTGTCTACACTGCATACCGGTACCTCAGATATAGTGAAAAATCTCTCTCCTCCATCACCAAGGCCAATAATAATGCAGTGAAAGCCCTCTACTCCCACACCATTGCCAGAAATTGGAACTCTCTACCCCATTCCGTGTCCACTGCCCCCTCTATCTCCATATTCAAAAACTCCCTCAAATCACATCTCCTTAGTACCTGGTTATGGCCCTGTATCACATAACCTTACCCATACTGCTATTAACTCCCCAAATTGCTCTCTGATCACCTGCTTGATCTTGGCTCACCTGCCTGCTTGTTCATTTAAAAAGTTGAATATTTAACTGTAGAATTTACTTAATATATTTTCTTCTCTTGCCAATGTAACACTGACATTGTCATTTTACTTATTTTCTATATCATCATTTATATGGAGTGTTTTTAGTTATTTCTTGTTATATGACTATGTTCATCTTATATGTTGTAACCTGTTTACTACATCTTATTTGTGTATTATACTTGCTGTAATGTTTTTGTACAACTAGATGCCGCAGCTTTTCTCCCCAGGCCTCCACTGAAAATAGACCTGGTCCAGTCGGAATTTCCCAGTTAACAAATGTAAAATAAATAATAAAATAAATCAGCTGGAGACACAACGGGGCTTTCTCAGCAAGATAACACAAGGCCTACAAACCATGTCATGATGTATGTGGATAGATTAAAGTCATGTCACCATAATCTGTCTGGTATAGGATGAGGTGAAGTCTGCCTGGCTTCCAGGCCAGAGTCTGGCCATGCCCTGGCTGGATGACTGCGTATCCACAAATCTGATATAGCTGATGAAATCAGCAGTGTTTGTTGAGAATATGGTAATAACAGTGTCCCACATGCTGTGGTAAAATGCTGTCTGTAGTGTTAAGCAAGAACACAGAGACACACACACACACACACACACACACACACACACACACACACACACACACACACACACACAGTTGATTGTGATGAGAATAGAACCCCTGCCTATCGAAGTACACAGACTACAGAACACAGTACTTAACACAAGCACCACAGCACAAGTCTGACTTTGGCATGATTGCAGCTGAACTTATAGTACATGACATCAGTAGCCCATGTGTGAGACAAGATGTTGGCAGGCCTATATAGGTTCATAGCTTCATATGTTCATACGGGTCTACTACCACAATGGCCCTTGGTTCACTGTTTCATAGCAGGTTTTTAGGCTAATGGCACTAGGGCCTTTTCAAGCCTAGACAAGTTGTACCATTGTTCCCTTATAGACCAATATATGTTGTCCATATTTGCGAATGCATGATCAACACTGGTTGCCCCTGTCTGTGAGTGACATAGGTGAAACCCCCGGGGTAAATTTATAATTTCCCATCCAATTGTCTAAGTTACACTTAAATAGGGTAATTGAGGAGATCAGTTTCACATGACTTGGCAGTTTGTTCCATAGGAGTGGCAATCTCTGAGAGACATATCTGTCTGTCCAGTATGTCTTGTTGATGTTGCAGGCTAGGTTAAGGTCCCTAGAGCGAGTGAGTCTTATCCAATTTGATTTGCGTAGGTGCAGCATTTCCATTAAGACAGGGTTTAAGACTGCTCTGTAGGCCAGCCACAAGTCACCTATCAGCAGTCTATATGATACAGAGTACCATGAAAGGGGCTTCTGTCTATTCATTTAGATAATGTGTTGGAAGTCCCTGGATTTTCTTAGTGCCAAACCTCTGAGGTCTCTCCAGCTGCTGTAAGTGTCTGGTGAGGTACATGCAAAAGGGACCATTGTACTCTATTACTGGTCTGATGAAGGACAAGTACAGTGATGTTATAACATCCTTAGTCTTGGATGCTATGGCCCTATTTATGAGGTGTGCAACATAAAAGGCCTGCCTTACCACTGTGGACACATGATGATTAAAGCTGAGGTTGCTATCAACCTGTATTCCCAACTCTTTCACCACTGAGTTGGAACATAGGAGGTATTATTAATAGTGTAGTTTGCAGGGATTTTCTCTTTTACCAAAAGGAATAAAAGTGCATTTTTTGGGTTAACTTTAAGTCTGTGGCTTTGGTAACAATCATGTATATATGAAGCCCATTTTGCAGTATGTTGACATTGTTTGGGGACTCAATGATTGCACCTAGTTTGCAGTCATCAGCAAATTTGATGAGCCACAGGCCATCTGTTTTCACCTAATTTTTTAAGAAATGTATTCCAAACCGTAGTGGGCTCAGCACAGACTCTTGTGGAACACCACTGGTAACAGGTCTGCTGGTAGAGGTGGAATACCCGCCTATGACTGTATGCATTCTGTTGGTGAACCAGTTGGCTATCCATCTAATGACATATGGGTTAATCCCCAGCTGGATGAGTTCTACAATGATGCCTGAGTGGGGAGATTGTGTAAAACCCCTTGGCCAAGTCAATGTAGGCAGTATGTACTGATTTGCCTTCATTGAGGGCTTTGGTGGCATGCTCAAAGAATTCCACTAGGTTTAAAAGGCATGATCTGCCCTTAACAATGCCAAACTGGGTCACATGTAAAGTTTGAAGGTTATGAATGTGCTTGTTTATAAAGTCCAAGATGATTCTCTCTGTGGCTTTACAGAAAAGGCTGGGCAGACTTATGGGTGTATAGTCCCCAAGGTCACTTGAGGGACCCCTCCATGCAAGGGGATTACAGTTACTGCTTTCCACTCTACTGGGCCAAAGCCAGTACATAGACTGTGGTTGAAGAGAGTACCTAGTTATCTGGTCCCATAGAGGCTGCCTTGACAAGTGTACTTACAACCTTTCTTTGGAGATAATAGGTAGAGAACTGTTGACATTTATGCTTTGAGGTATGACTGGTGGAGACAGCAGTGTGAATTTTTTCCAAACCTGTCTGCTAACAGGTTGGGTATGTCCTCAGGTTCAGTAGGAGTGATATTGTGCATTCTGAATTTTGTGCAAAGCCAGACCTTCTCTTTTACATTACAGACATAGCTAAAGAACACCTTGTGATTATCCTTAGCTATGGATGTTAATTTAGTTTGGTAATTAGCTTTAGAGGACTTAAGATTTAATTATTCTAATTTGCTTATTCAAGCTATGGAGGGTGCTCTTTTGCTGAGACTATTCCCTCTTATTCGTAGACATCAGTTTCTTTCTCTTGTTGTATAATCAGTTTATGCTAGATGTAAACCAAGGCAGCTTGTTTTTTTATGAGCAAGTTTTGATTTGTTCTAGTAGAGCTAAGTCTATACATTTGTAAAAGTGTTTATATAGTGCATTTGTGTATACCTCCATATAGGAGTATTTACTGCCAGTGGTGGCACAAGGTTTGAAACTATTTATGCCATCACTTAGAAGGGTATAGTTTGTTGTGGAGAAATGTTTCACTCTTTTGGATTGGGGGGGTGTAGGGGCAGGTCCAACTGTTACATTGATCCTGAATGTTTTATGGTCAGACCTTACCAGGGAGTATCTCACATGGGGTGGTGCAGCAAATCTCCCATGTTGGTGAGTACTAGGTCAAAGACATTTGAGCCCCTTGTGGGGGTGCGGACTAACTGTTCCAGAGCATTTCTGTTTACAAAATGCAGAAACCTCAGGGTGAACATATTTGAGCTCATATAGGTATCTCAATTGATGGAATGATAGTTAAAGTTACCCATGCCTTCGGTGTTTGGCTGTATTATGAGTTACAAAAGTAGGTCCAGGAAGGCACTGTGTGGTTTTTGTGGTTCATTTTGGTGGAGCTGTAGCTAACAATGATGGGGGGGGGGGTCTTTCCTACAGTTAGTTGGACTTGGAGTAACTCTAGGGAGTCGTACTGCTTAACCAGGCTTAAGGTGTGTTTGTCTTTTAGTAAGATGGCTACACCTCCTCCTTTGATTCTTTCACATTCATTTTCCAGCCTGAACATGTAGAAGGCATTACAGCTTTTCATGGCTGGAGTAATCTTTGTGGCCCTAAATTACATCTCTGTGACTCCACAAAATCGACATCTTCCCAAGTAAGAAGTGCCTCCATTGAGTGTAGTTTCTCATTTAGACTCCTAGCATTAAGCAGGGTAACCCTGAATTTGAGGATATTTTTAAATCATGAGTTTTGTTCTTATGACATTGCCTAAAAAGGCACTATGGGGGAGGTAAGTACCTTAGCCAGTAGCTGAAAGCCAAGAGGTGACAGATGAAGAGAATCCCTGTCAAAGCAGCATGGTCTGTTTACCATATCATCCCAGGCTCACAAATACTGGATCCCCCTGGATTGACACCAGTAGCTAAGCCAATTGATAAAGTCAATAATTCTTTTGTTTGCATTGAAGCATCATCCTGGGTAAAGGTAGCATTATGCTTAGGGCTATGGACATACCTATCGGGGACACATAATCTGAGAGCTCAGTCATGTTTCTCTTCATATAGTCTAGTGAGGTACATCTCAAGTCATTTACTTTAATATTGAGTACTACAGAGGTGTAATTATGCTTGTTGTTGAGAGACTTCAGTGCATGCACAACTTTGTGGATCAAGGCACCTAACAGGCAGCTGATTGTGACTTTCTCCTTGTACATCCTGGTGAGGGGGAGATCTGTGCATCTCAGTACGGATTCACCAATGACCAAAACATTGGTTTTGAGGTGTTTTGCCTTAAGGGCTTAATGGGTAAGATACTGATACATGTGTGTTTATGCGTAGTTGGTTCCATTGGGACTGAAATGTGTGCAGAAGGTTTGCATTTGTGAGGTCACTGCTCTTTTGGTATGCTTCTAATAAGTGCCTCTGCATATGTGGATTTATGCGTTGCGCACTTGGTTTCTTGAGGAAGTGAAGTGTGCGTGCTGGTATTCTGTTTGATATCTGGTTTGTTGTTACCTGAGAGAGAAGAGCATTTTTTCTAGATTCATTGCATACATGCATCTCTCAAATATTGTATTTGTAAGTTTTAGGAGTACATGGTTATCACTACACATGAGGCAATAGAAGCCTAGCTGTGTAAAAACACAAGTACCCTTATTAAGCATATTTAAATGGTTGTTGTTAGCAGAGCAATTTTGTGAGCAGCAACAAAAGGTCCTGTCTATGAGGGACATAGGTGTCACCCCATAGGTGATTTTATAATCACACAGCCAGTAGTGAAAGTTGCGCTTGAACAGGATCATAGAGGAGCACTGCTTTACATGCAGTGGGAGCCGATTACAAAGGAGTGTGAGTCGCTGCTGGATATATCTTTCTCCCCAGCATGTTCTGTTTATGTCACAGGCTAGGTTTAGGACCCTGGGGCAAGTTATTCTTGCCCCATTTGATTTGCAGATGTCCAGCATTTCCAGTAGGGCAGGGTCTGAGACTTCTCTGTAGGGCAGGTATAGGTCACCTCTCAGCAGCTTGAAGGATACTGATTACAGTGACAGGTCTTTTAGTCTTTCCATGTATGTGATGTTTGGAGGACCTGCATTCTCCCAGTCATAAACCTCTATTTTTTTCTCCAATTTCTGCAGTTGTCTGATGAGGTACAAACACTAGGAAGCCTTGTACTCAATTAGTGGTCTGATAAGAGTGGAGTACAACAGAGCTATGACCTCCCTGGTCTTGGATGTGATGTGCATATGTATGAGATGCTCAATGCAGAATGTGTATCTCACCATTATGGACACATAGTGATGAAAGCGTAGATTACAATGAACATGTGTTTGCAAGTGTCATAAGCCTGTGTTTGAGTTGAAAGGAGTGCTATGTATATCATAATTAGCATGGTAATTCATTGACAAAGGGGATAATGAGGCATTACTTGCTGTAAAGTTAAGTTTATGAGTTCATGCCAATCATTTATCTTTGTCAGCCCCTTCTTAAATATGCTGCCATCATTGGGGGAATCTGCATGAGTGCATATAATTAATAGTCATCTGTAAACATGGCAAACCACAAGCCATCTGCCATTAACTGTTCTTCAGGGAAGTAGTTTCAGCATAGTTCATAGGATCATAGGAGGTTACTAAGCTTTTGGCCCTAAGGCCACTACAAGCCTAACCATGTTATACCCTTGTTCCCTTATGGACCAATATAGATCATCTATGTTTGCATGTGAATCTAAAATCCTCAATGGCTGCCCTTGCCTAAGATGGATGTAGGTGAAACCTCCAGTGTAGGTTTACAATTTCCCATAAAATTGTCCAAGTTACACTTAAATAGGGTCACTGAGGAGTTCTGTTTTACATGAATTGGGAGTTTGTTCCAGAGTAGTGGCAACCTCTGGGAGACATGTCTATCTCTCCAGCATGTCCTGTTAATATTGCAGGCTAGGTTAAGATCCCTAGAGTGAGTGAATCCTATCCCATTGAATTTGTGGATGTGCAGCAGCTTCATCAAGGTAGGGTCTGAGACTGCTGTAAGCCAGGCAGAAGTTGCCTTTAAGCAGTCTATACAATACTGAGTAAAGTGATAGGGTCTTCAGTCTGTCCATGTACGTCATGTGTTATAGGCCCTGAATTTTCTTGTTGACAAGCCTCTGAGGTCTCTCCAGTTGCTGCAGATATCTGGTGAGGTACATATTGAAGGGAGCATTGTACTCTATTATTGGTCTGATGAGAGCCAAGTACAGGGGAGCTATAACCTCCTTAGCTTTGGATGCTATACCCTTGCTTATGAGATGCGCAATGCAGAAGGCCTTCCTTACTACTGTGGACACCTGATGATCAAAACTAAGGCTGCATTCAACTTGCATTCCTAAATCTCTCATCACTGGGTTTGAACTTAGTGGGATATTATTAATGTTGTAATTAACATGGATTCCTCCTTTGCTGAAGGGGATAATAATGCATTTTTGTGTTTAGTTTAAGTCTATGGCTTTAACACCAATCATTTGTCTGTGTAAGCCCATTTTGTAGTATGTTGATATCTTTGCAGGATTCAATAACTGCACCCAGTTTGCAGTAATCAGCAAACCTGGTAAACCCTAGGCCATCTATTTTCTCCTGTACACCTGAAAAATAGATACTAAACAGTAGGGGGCCTAGCACAGATCCCTGTGGCACACCACTGGTAACAGGTCTGCTAGTAGAGTTGACATCTCCAATTTTGACTGTGAGCCAGTTGGCAACCCATCTAATGATGTAAGGGTTAATCCCCAGCCAGGTGAGTTTCTCAATGATGCCTAAGTGAGGGATTTTGTCAAAGTCTTGGCTAGGTCGAGATAAACAGTGTGAACTGTTTTGCCTTCCTCTAGGGCCTTGGTGACATTCTCAAATAAGTCCAGCAGGTTTGGTGGGCAAGATCTACCCTTAATGAAGCAAAACTCGGTTGGGTCAAGAGTTTGAAGGTCATCTATATCCTTGTTGATAAGATCCATGATGATTATCTCCATGATCTTGCAGATAGGGCTGGTTAAGCATATGGGTCTATAGTTCCCGATGTCAGTAGAGGGAACACCTTTGGACAAGGGGTTATGGTTGCTGTTTTCCATTCAGCTGGGGAAAAAGCAGTGCTTAGACTGAGACTGAAGAATATGTTTAGTGGTTCCACTACCCCCTGTTTTAGACCATTTAATAAGCAGCCTGGGATGTTGTCAAGTCCCATAGAGGCTGTGTTTTTGGCCTTGGAGTATGTGGCTATGACTTGCTCTCTGGAGATACTAGGTAGAGGACTGGTAACAGGCATGCTATGGGGTATGATTGGTGGGGACAGGGGGGTAAAGTTTTTGCTAAACCTGTCCCCTAGCAGGTTGGTGATGTCCTCAGGATCAGTATAAGTGGTACGATCCACAGCTAGTTCGGCAGAAAGCTGGGCCTTCCCTTTTAGATTTCAAATGTAGCTAAAGAATGCTTTGTGATTTACCTTAGTTAGGGATGCTAATTTAGTTTTATAATTAGCTTTAGAGGACTTTACAAGATGTCTAATCTGCTTGTTTATGCTTTGGAAGGAATTCTTTCTTTGCTGTGACCATCCCTCTTGTTTTTGGCAACAGTTTCTTTCTCTTATTGTATAATCTGTTTGAGCTGGATGTCCACCAGGGTAGTTATTTTTTTTTTTGTGAGGATCTTGATTTCATCCATTCCAGTACAGTTGAGTCTATACATTTATATAGGTGTTTATACAGGACATTTGTGTACACCTCAGTATAGGGGTCATTGCTATCAATGTTGGCAGGGGGTATGAAACTATGATGCCATCACTCAGTAGGCTATAGTTTGCTTGCAGAAATTTATTAACCTTTTTGCTCCTGAGGGTGGGTCAGGTATGATCATTACTTCAAAAGAGACTGATTTATGATTGGACTTTACCAGAGAAGGCCCCACACATGAGGTGGTGCAGCGATCCCCCATGTTGCTGAGCACTATGTCAGGGATGTTAGAGCCACTTGTGGGGTTGCTGAGTATCTGCTCCAGAGCATTTGTGTTAACAAAGTCCAGGAACTTTTTAGTGAGAGCGTTTATGCTCATATGTGTTTCCCAATCAATGAAAGGATAGTTAAAGGCTCCTATTACCAGAGCATTTGGCTGAACTGAGAGTGACTCAAGTAGGTTCAGGTAGGCTGTGTGGTTTTCATGGTTCATGGTGGGGGAACTATAGCTAACAATGATGTGGAAGGGTTCTTTCCTACACTTAGTTGGACTTGGTGTAACTCTAGGGAGTTGTAATGTATAACCAGTCTAGTGGTGTAATGTCTTTAATGAAGATGGATACTCCTCCTCCCTTGGTTTTTTCACATTTGTTGTGTGGTTTGAACATGTGGAAGGCATTGTGGCTGGGGTACTCTTTTAGTCTTTGAACCATGTCTCTGAGACTGAGTAGACATCAGGATCTTCCTGCGTGAGAAGTGCATCAATTGAGTGCAGTTTCTGATTTAGTTGAGGGTCCAGCACAGATCCTTGAGGTATTCCATTGGTAAGTGGCTAGTGGGGGGGGCTTTGAGAGTGTGTGTTTTATTTGTGAGCCAGTTGGCTATCCAGCTAATACTGTATGGCTTAATTCCCAAATGGGATATTTTTACTATGAGGCATGAACGGGGGAATATTGTCAAAGGTCTTGGATAACTAAACATATGTGGTATGTCCTGTTATCTGTCATCCAAGTCTTTGAAGTCAGTATCTAAGAAGTCCATGAGGTTCAGTAGGCAAGCTCTATCCTTGACAAACACAATGTGGGTTGACTCAAGTGTGTTGAAGGTCACCTATGTCCTTGTGGATAAGGTCCATGCTGATCCCTTCCCTAGCTTTGCGGATAAGCCTTTTTAGGCTTATGGGTCAATAGCTGCAGTTCTGCATGTTACCAGATTGATGTGCATTGCACATAACACAACATATGATATTAATATCTGTAGTGTAGGTGATATATGTGTGAAAAAAGTATTGAGAAACCAGGTTTGCAGTTCTTGGGGGGACAACACATGTCTGTATTGTAAATATGCGACATAATGTGAGATAGGGCCTTTATTTTTTAATGCTTCTCCATGTAATTTCATGTCATACACAATAAATGGAGAATAAACAGCAGCAGTACTTAATAATATGTAGTTTTCCATAGTGAGGCAAGTGGAAAGTCTACGCAATGGTTATCAAAGTGTATACACATGCAAGATACACTTTTGCTTGTAGCTAAGCAGTGTGCAAATGTAAGCTGCATTGCTAAAGTCTGACAGTTAGTACTGAATCTATGAAACACACCTGCTACATAACTGACTCTGTGGCAGGATGTGTTAACACATTGATACATTCATTTTTGGATCCACATAGTACTGGGTTTTAATCTTTCTCTCTCTCTTTCTCTCTCTCTCTCTGCTTTGGCCAGTGTTTTTGGAAAATGAAGAAAAATGAATGCCAGGCTTGGCTGTGTTTACCTTCTTGGTGCAAAGTGCAGCAGAGCACAAACTTGGCAACTCGACCCCCCAGGAAGCAGACAGAATTGTGACAGCAGTGAACTGCAACATGGACTAGTGTTCTCTCAACCATCTTGCGGCAACAAGTGTAAGTTTAGGGCTACCATAAACATGACCCTGGGTTCAAACACAGCATATTCCACACACTTTAAAACTGGTTCCATTTCCCATTATGTGTTATCATATTATTGTTGAATGTATGACTGTGGGTATACTGTGTACTATATTCTTGTAACTATATTTCTGCTATCTGGACTGGCATGACCTTCACGTTTGCCGAAGACACATACACAACTGCCAGTGTAATTTTTCACTGATTGCCACTGTTGCGCATCATTTAACATTGCTCAAACATAGGGCTCGGTGGTGCGCACTACTGAGGACTGTGTTTGTGAGATGGTAAATGGTGAGCAACATTTTCAAACAGTGCACACTCTCAGTAAAAGCAATAGCAGGAATTGGTGGGAAAGCATAATTCTCCATTGTTCTTGATCCATGGCAGACATGGCAGGCATTCATCGAGAGAGTGTGAGATTTAGGGCTCAGAGGTGGGATGGCAGGAGTCTAAGATTTTTTTTGGACTCCTAGTGAAACACCACAGTGCCAGGCTACTGCAGGGGGACTATTCTGGGTCCCAGTATAATTCAGAGGCTTGAGATAACTTGGTCCAGGCTGTAACCAGTGCCACCAGTATCCCCTGCACTGGTAAATAATGTACACATCTTTGCAATGACTTCTGGAGTAGGAAGTGGGATACCCTTAACCAGTGAATTGGGAAATGTAGGACTGCAGGCATCACACACCTGTGTAAGTATCAATTATAGAGAGTATTTGTAAGACTGAAAAGCTGAATATAGGCAAGACTGGTATTCATAATGCTATTCTATTCTGTTCTGATTTTTCCACAGCTGCCATAGAATGGGAGGCCAATGTTAGGACCCATGGCACTAAATTAGTGAGGATGAGGGAGGCACGTGGTATGTATGCAGCAAAAGAGCTGTGTTATTGTAGCATTAAAAGTTAGATTTTTTTGGTATTTTATAGAGTTGTATCAAATTGAGCATGCATATTTCAACTGTAAAAGCAAGTATGCATGCATTAGTCTGTAGCAAAAACCAAGAATACAATATTAGACTTTAGTCAGAGGTTGTGGGTTCAAATACCACACTTCTCAAAAATACAATACTGTTAATTCTTCAATTATGTGTAAATTAGAGATTTAAAGTAAAAGCTCTATACCAGTGGCACACATGCCCTGCTGTAAACTGTAATCTGTATAACTGCAACATGCATATGTGCAATATATGCAAATGTAAAGAAGTACTTGTTCCAATCTGTAATATACTGTGCATCTGTTAGTAGCTGGTTGTCTTAAAAGTAAAGTTTACCTGTTAGTGGGTGGAATTCTTAAGAGTAAAGGTTAAGATAATAGAGTCAAATAATTGTATTAATTCATTGTACGTCACATATGAATGTACTAATCTTATCTCTTGTTTTCCTGTCACCCAAAACCCTTATCTCTCCATTATTTATTTATTTATTACTTTTTTGTTTTATTTTATTATATGTGGTCAAAATGTGTCCATGTCATCTATAATGCTCCCCAGCACAGTGGGGTAGGCCTGCCCCACTGGTGCTGCCTGCCCCACTCCTCTGGCTATGGCATCATTGCCCAGAACATCTGGGAGCCAACCTGGCAGCACTACATCTACTGCCCCTACACTACCTGCCCCCTTAGGTAGTCCTGCTCTGGAGGATAGTCCTGTGGTTTTCTCTGTGGGCAATGACAGATGTGGTGAGTAGGGCTGTGCACTGCACTGTTGGTGCACACCTATGCTGGCTAGTGAGGCTGCACTCCCTCATTTTATATAGTACCAGGAGGAGGAGAAGGAGACATCAGGCACTCCAACCAGTGGCAAAGTGAAGTGACAGTGATGACAGTCCTGTGGGTGAGGACTTAATTTTCACTGTCACCCAGCTTCATGACCATGGGTCCTGGATGTCCCCACCCTTACCCAATAAATGGTGCCCACCAACCTCTTGTACCCATCACCATTCCTGTCTCTTGTCTTGTTTGTCTTCTGTCTGCAACTGCTTCCTCACGTACCTAACGTACCAGACCCAGACATACCTACATCCCTTCACCAACATTCACCTTTCTCTAAAAAAAGGGTACCAGTTCTCAAAAAAAAATGCCCCATACATAGCTCTCCAATTTGCACACATATCTTTGACAACCTTTATTTTGTCCAATTGACTATACAACATGATCGTGTTGCTGTCACTCCTCTCTTTGGCGATGGCAATCCAAATTCAGCTAATATTCTACATAAACTATCAGTCTCTACTGTTAAAGAAATGGATAACTATGGTTCTTTCCAACCTCTCTCCTGCACATTCCTGTATTGATTTCCACCCCCCCCCCACCGCTTGCTCTCAGTGTTACCACCATACAATGTCCCAAATTCCTTTTCATTAAAAAATGAATAAAGAACAACTCACTGAAGAAAAAGAACAAAAGTTTTACTGAATAAATAAAACACTCAGTAATAAATACAAACGTTAGCGCTTTCATAAGGCACATAGACTAAACTTCATCAGACAATTCAATGATATAACAGTTCAGCTTATATAGTACACCCCCATCCCCTTCAATTAATTAATCACAAACAATCAATCTAATTGATAATAAACCTATATACTTAGTAAAAAAATTATAACATATATAAATTACATAAATATATTAAATAATAACTCTACACAACAATATTAAATGCACACAGCATTCACCTACAAAAATAATAATAATGATAATAAAGAAAAATATTTCATCTATCTAGTACCCTGAGCTTTAATTTACTACTAATGGAAATAGTGTCATTCAACCCAGTGGGGACATGGGCATTAAGAAAGACCTGCCACCAAGTTTCCTGATCTTCCAACCATAACTTCCAAGGTCCTCCATGATCCACCCCTCCTGACCCGCTGCAACACCACAAATTTAAATGCATGGTCAGGAAACATTTTAATATGTCTAAATAAAGCATTTTTCATCACACTTATGAACATCATAAAGATGTTTGTAAATACGCTGATTCAATTTATGTTGGGTTATCCCGACATAAAAATCAGGACATTGTGAACACAGGGCAGCATACACCACACCTTGCATGTGACAATTAAACTTTCCCTTAATGGAAATAACCCTGTTGACAATCTTAAATTTGGATGTTATCAAAATATTTTTACACTGACTACACGCACCACAAGCTACCATTTTACCCTGTAAATTACAGTCCTTAACTTATTCCAATACATTTTTAATATTCCTACCGCATCTAAATACAAATTCTGGGTGTACCCCAAAAAAGATCCCAACCCCGAATCACTATTTAAAATAGTCCAATTCTTTTTAACTATAGCTTGCATAGTATAGCTATCATTGGAAAAAGTAGTCACCAGTGGACAAGATATATCATTCCTTCTTCCAGTTCTCCAAGACATGCCCAAATTGACTGAATTAGTAGTAACTTCACGGTCACCCAAATTGGTTATGTCCACACCAGTAGATGGATCCGTCATGCTCAAAACATTTTCCCCCAAGTTGTTCAAAACAGGTTTAAAATGGCCAGTCACACGTTTATCTATCACCTCCCTTCTGACATTATTAATCAGATACTTAGGGGTACCCTCTATCCATGAACATTTGACAAATGAAATCACATTTGTCAATGAAATCACTATAATTTGACACCATCTGGGCTGCTCTTACCAATTGCCCCTTGATGATACCTCGCTTGACGTGCATGGGATTACTACTATCAAAGTGTAAAATACTATTCGAGTATGTTGGTTTTCTATAAATCTTTGATTGCAAACCATCCTTGGTTTTAACCAAAACAACATCCAAGTAAGAAATCCCATCCACCCCAAGGTTGTATGTAAATTTCAAAAATGCAGTTCATTCCATTAATGTAGTTCATAAATTCTACAATACCTTCCTCAGATCCCTTCCATGCAATAAATAAATCATCCAAATATCTCAGATAGAAGATAACATTACTAAAAAAAGGAGAGGTAAACAAAAAGGTTTTCTCCCATCAGACCATCACCACATTGGCAAAAAGCGGACCACATGGAGAACCCATGGCCACTCCCTCAAGTTGCTTGAAATAGTGTCCCTCAAAAAAGATATAATTGTTCCTGAGCACTAACTCCATCGGTTGCGTTAACATATTGATAGAAGCCCGAGGTAACCTGAACTCTTCAAACAAGAATTCAGAAAACCATTCAAGGCCTATATCTTGAGAGATGCAACTATACAGCTCTTTAACATCAATTGTAAGAAAAGTGACATTCTGACTGACCACATCAACACCGTTGCACTTATCCAAAAATGCCACAAATCCTTGCACAAATGAGGGATATCCATAACTCTCTCCTTCAACTTGTAATCCAAGTATTTAGCTATATAGCTAGTTTTAGACCAGGATGAATCCACTATTGGCCTAAGAGGAGGATTATATAAGTCATTATGGATCTTGGGAATACCAAAGATCCCTGAGACTTTTGGAACATCCGTGGACATATAGTTGTACTCATCCAGGTCAATCTGATCCTGTATTAACATATCCAACAGGTCACTATCAATTCTACTATATGCAATGTTAACCTCATTTAAAGAAGCTTCAGTGTACGTGTCACCATATAAGATGTCAAACATTTTTTGCACATAGTCAACTTTAGACATGATAACTACTCCTCCCCCCTTAGCCGGTTGCATAATCTGCAAATTTCCATTCCTTAACTCATTCAAACAATCCTTTTCAACTGATGACATATTAGCCTCAATAACACTATTACCCAAAAAATGCAGAGAGTTATGGCCATCCCTCATTTGTGCAAGGATTCGTGACATTTTTTGGATAAATGCAATGGTGTTGATGTGGTCAATCAGAATGTCAGTTTTCTTACTATTGATGTTAAAGAGCTGTATAGTTGCATCCCTCAAGATATAGGCCTTGAATGGTTTTCTGAATTCTTGTTTGAAGAGTTCGGGTTACCTCAGGCTACTAACAATATGTTAACGCAACTGATGGAGTTAGTGCTGAGGAACAATTATATCTTTTTTTGAGGGACACTATTTCAAGCAACTTGAGGGAGTGGCCATGGGTTCTCCATGTGGCACACTTTTTGCCAATGTGGTGATGGCCTGGTGGGAGAAAACCTATTTGTTTACCTCTCCGTTTTTTAGTAATGTTATCTTGTATCTGAGATATTTGGATGATTTACTGATTGCATGGAAGGGATCTAAGGAGGTATTGTAGAATTTATGAACTACATTAATGGAAGTACTGCATTTTTGAAATTTACATACAACCTTGGGATGGATGGGATTTCTTACTTGGATGTTGTTTTAGTTAAAATCAAGGATGGTTTGCAATCAAAGATTTATAAAAAAACCAACATACTTGAATAGTATTTTACACATTGATAGCAGTCATCCCATGCACATCAAGCGAGGTATCATCAAGGGGCAATTGGTAAGAGCAGCCCGGATGGTGTCAAATTATAGTGATTTCATTGATGAATGTGATTTCATGTTTCAAATGTTCATAGATAGAGGGTACCCCAAGTATCTGATTAATGATGTCAGAAGGGAGGTGATAGATAAACGTGTGACTTGCCATTTTAAACCTGTTTTGAACAACTTGGGGGAAAGTGTTTTGAGAATGGCGGATCCATCTACTGATATGGACATAACCAAGTTGGGTGACTGTGAATTTACTACTAATTCAGTCAATTTGGGCATGTCTAGAAGAACTGGAAGGAGGAATGATATATCTTGTCCACTGGTGACTACTTTTTCCAATGATAGCTATACTATGCAAGCTATAGTTAAAAAGAATTGGACTATTTTAAATAGTGATTCAAGGTTGGGATCTTTTTTGGGGGGTACACTCTGAATTTGTATTTAGACGAGGTGGGAACATTAAAAATTTATTGGAACAAGTTAAAGACCGTAGGGTAAAATGGTAGCTTGTGGTGCATGTAGTCAGTGTAAAAATATCTTGGTAACATCCAGAGTTAAGATTGTCAACAGGGTTATTTCCATTAAGGGTAAGTTTAATTGTCACACGCAAGGTGTGGTGTATGTTGCCCTGTGTTCACAATGTCCCGGTTTTTATGTCAGGAAACCCCAACGTAAATTGAATCAGCGTATTTACGAACATCTTTATGATGTTTGTAAGTGTGATGAGAAAAATGCTTTATTTAGACATATTAAAATGTTTCCTGACCATGCATTTAAATTTGTGGTGTTGCAGCAGGTCAGGAGGGGGATTGTGTAGGACCTTGGAAGTTATGGTTGGAAGATAAGGAACCTTGGTGGCAGGTCTTTCTTAATGCCCATGTCCCCCCGGGTTGAATGACACTATTTCCATTAGTAGTAAATTAAAGCTCAGGGTACTAGATAGATGAAATGTTTTTCTTTATTTTCATTATTATCATTTTTGTAGGTGAATGCTGTGTGCATTTAATATTGTCATGTATATTTATTATTTAATATATTTATGTAATTTATATATGTTATAATTTTTTGTCTAAGTATATAGGTTTATTATTAATTAGATTGATTGTGATTAATTAATTGAAGGGGGTGGGTGTACTATATAAGCTCAACCGTTATATCATTGAATTGTCTGATGAAGTTTGGTCTATGTGCCTTACGAAACCGCTAACATTTGTATTTATTACTGACTGTTTTATTTATTCAGTAAAACTTTTGTTCTTTTACTTCAGCGAGTGGTTCTTTATTCATTTTTTACTGGTTGGCGTGGTTTTGGTATTTATTCTTTTCATTAATGCATTATTGTGTATTTGTGCACATCACACTCCAACACACAGTGACAGTAATACAAAAGTAGTTAAAAGTATTAGATATAGTTGTATTTGAACCCAGTAATATCTGGCCCCAAATAAAGGAATGTATCACTGCATTAACATGTGGTGCCACAAAGTCAGTTAAATAGGAGGTATATTCCAAAGACTCAGTATGAACTGTCAAACTTTGTCAATGCTGGAAAAACAATGAATCATTTCACTTTTTGGCATCCATTCTTGCACAGAGGTGTTCATCACGCACCAATGCTGAGCAGTGGCAAACAGTTACAGTTACCCCCATGCAAAGCTGCTTAAAACTATTGCAATTCAAGACATTGAATTATCACTTTGTAGTGAAAGTATTTTAAAGTATGACATACACCTGTATTCAAATCCATTTTCATCTGATCCCAAAAAGGAATGTATCACTGTATTAACTGAATTAACATGTGCTACCACAGAGTCATTTAAGTAGTAGCTGTATTCCACAGACTCAATACTGTCAGACATTAGCAATGCTGCTTGCATTTACACACTGCTTACCTATGTGTGAACATGTGTATCTCACATGTGTATGCACTTTATTAGCCATTGTGCAAACCCGCTGCTCACAGCGCTATGGATATTTGTATATATTATGTTACATTACTGTTGTTTACTGTCCATTTCCTTTGCATGATATGAAATTACATTTACATACATTACAAACTGAGATCTCTGACTATATAGATATTTAGACAACAACCATGTGTTGCAACACCCCCCCCACCACAACCCTGACTTTTGTCACACATATATCAACCACACTACAGAATGTAATATAAAATGTTGCATGATATGCAAAGCACATCAGTCTGGTAACTTGTAGAACTACACTTCACTTAAAAACCTTATCTGTAAGGCTAGAGCAGAATCAGCATGGACCATATCCATAGGGAGATAGGTGACCTTCAACACACTTGACCCTTCCTGTTTTGGTTTTATCAAAGGTAGAGCTTGCTTACTGACCCTTGTGGACTTCTTGGATACTGAACCCAAAGAGCTGGATGAGGGATAACATGGCATACCATCTATGTTGAGATAAAAGCCTTTGACACTATCCTCCATTCACTTCTCATAGTGAAGATTTCCCATCTGGGAATTAAGCAATATAGTACTAGATGGATAACCAACTGGCTCAAAAACAGAAAACACATTCTCAAAGTTGGTAACTGCACCTCCACCACTTGATCACTCACCAGTGGAATACCACATGGATCTGTGCTGGGCCCCCAAATGTTTGGGAAATACTTTCCTGAAGCACAGGCAACATTAGATGGCCTGTGGTTTACCAAGTTTGCAGATAACTGTAAACTGGACATACTCATATAGAGTTCCCCAATGATAGTAGCATATTACAATAGGGGCTGACACAGACTGATCATTGGTGACAAGCTCACTCACTAACTGAACTTTAAGCATACAATGGCTCTTTGTCACCTTTGTTAATGAAGTATCTCTGCTAATTATGATATACAAAGCATCACTCTAAGCTCAAACACAGTATTTTGAGACTTGGGAACACATGTTGAGAGGAATCTACACTTCCATCACTATGTGCCTATAGTGGTGATACAGACAATCTACACTGTGCACATCATATATATGGACATCACATGCAAGACCAAGGTAGTCATACCTCTGCTGTACTCTACTCATATCACAACAATAATGGAAGACAATGCTCACATCTCTCTGTACCTCCCCAGGCACCTGCAGCAATTGCAGAGAACACAGGATTGTACTTGGGAGTCTCCCAGGCCTCCAAATATGACATACAAAGCAAGACTGTCATTGCTGTCACTGTACTCGGTACCATGCAGGCTTTTGAGAGGTGATCTGTGGCTGCCCTGCAGAGCAGTCTCAGACCCTGCCCTTCTGGAAATGATGGACATCTGCAATTCAAATGGGACAGCAATAATATGCCCCAGGGTTCTCAACCCAGCCTGTGACATAATCAGAACATGCTGTGGAGAGAGATATATCTCACAACTATTCACACTCCCCTGTAATATTGGCCCACTGTGTGTGAAGCAGTGCTTCTCAATGACCATGTTCAAGCACAATCTTAAGAACTGGTTGGGTGATTGTGAAGTCATGTCTGCGCTGGCACCTATGTCCCTCCTGGGAAGGGCCAATTGGAGTTGCTCACAAACATGCTCTCCTAAAAATGACCATCCAACTACTCTCAATAAGGGTACTTGTATTTTTACACAACTAGGTTTCTAAACATCCTGGTGCTATTAGGCTAATAGCTTCATGTGACCTTATGAAGCTATGTGCCTATGTAGGCCTCCCAACCTCTTGTCTCCCACATGGCCTACTGATGTCATGTACTAAACGTTTATCTGCAGTCTTGTAGAAATCAGACTTGTGCTGTGGCACTTGCATTAATTGCTGTGTTTTAGTCCATGTACTTAGATAGGTATGGGTGCTGTTCTCACAGCAGTCAATTTGGTCCGTGTGTGTGTGTGTGTGTGTGTGTGTGTGTGTGTGTGTGTGTGTGTGTGTGTGTGTGTGTGTGTGTGTGTGTGTGTGTGTCTGAACAGCAGAGCAGAAGTCTGTATCCCACAGTTACTGCTCCAATTTAATGCAATGACAGTATTTTTATACTTGCACATGCCTACATATCCATTTAATATGGGACTCCCAACTTCTTGTCTCCCACATGGCCTGCTGATTTCATCTACTATAATTCACCTGCACTCCTGTATAAAACAGACTTATGCTGTGGCACTTGCATTAAGTAATGTGTTCTGTTGTCTGTGTACTTAGGTAGAGGTTCTGTTCTCATTGCAGGCAAGTGTGTGTGTGTGTGTGTGTGTGTGTGTGTGTGTGTGTGTGTGTGTGTGTGTATGTGTGTGTCTGTGAGCTCTTCCTTGATATTACAGAGATCATCTTACATCAGTATGTGAGGCACTGTTATCTTCTCCTCAACAGACACTGCTGATGTAATCAGCTATAAAGTGTTGTCTGACCCACTCCAAATCAGACTTGAGCTGTAGTGCTTGTGTAACGTACTGTGTTCTGTAGCTGGTGTACTTAGGTAGGAGTTCTCTTCTCACTGCAGCTAAATGGGTTTATGTGTGTAATTTGCTGCTTGACATTACAGAGCTGTTGCTTGATATTACAGAAAGCATTTTACACCAGCATGTGGGACACTGTTATCTTCTCCTCAGCAGATACTGCCGATAACATCAGCTATAAAGTGTTGTCTGACACAAGATATGTTGCACTAGCAGAATGACAGCTATTTGTAAAGCCCTGGTGATCACTGTGGCATTCTGCGCAAATCCAAAAACTGTAGGTGCTCTGCCTTACACGGAATTGCTATCTGCATTTGCTTAAAAGGTTTTCCGGTCAGCAATACCATTGTGAGACACAAAACCTAGCTTAGAGTGCCACACTAAATTAATATGTATTGTGTGCTGATACCTGCTGCGCACCATTGTGCTAACACATAAACTCTGTGTAGGCTCTGCGTGAGTTTATTGAATCCCCAGATTTTTTTTTATCCCTGGTCCCTTCACATTAGTGCTTCAGAATATGCTATTTAGCTATGACCCATAGCATGTCTCTTGTAGGTTAATCTCTTGTTAGATGCACTTTCAACACATGTAAGTTTTAAAGGAAGAGATATTTTATTGTTGCTCATACTAAGTCTGTTTTAAAGTGAGAGTTTTTTTGTTTGTTTGTTTCTTGGCTGGTAAACCTAGACAGACAGAAACCACAGCAGCCATAGATGGGCTAGATAGTGTGCTGTATGGTATCTGTGGCAACCTGTGTGTGGGGGCGGGGCTATGACCCACTTATGTTACATAAAGTAAAGCTGGTGTAGGGATTCTGTATGTTGTAGTCTTACCACATAGCAGATCCACCAGAATGGTTTCCTTCTTAGCCAAGAACTCTCCACTTGACATGGCCAGGACTTACTTATTTATGCAGGACTTGGAAAGATGTGGAAAGTTCTGAACTGTGTATACCAAGCTTTTCATCAAAAAAGAAAGAGAATAAATATTTTATTTCAATTCTGCTTAAATATTTAAGTTACACTTATAGTGACATGTGTGGTGATGATTCCTTGTACTTTTCCACCTTTTTTCCCCATGTTTTAGCCAAAAAAGTAACCTCTTTGCATTTTAGTTTGTTCTGGAACCTTAGTCTTGCAGCATAATTTCCAGTTGTCAAAAGATTGTGTTTCTACATTATACTGCAGATCTATAGCTTCAACTAGAGCTGCTTGTTAAAGCTAGCTTTTTGTAACCCTGATGGCCTTTAGTCCTGTAGTTCCATTCACAGTTGTGGCAGAACTGTGAACTGCTGCCAAATTTCCACTATATTCAGTCATTTACTACTGCATTTTTCCATAAGCAGTATTAATGGAAAATTTCTGCATAGCCTGGCCCTTTAAACTGTAATAGAATTACAGTATTGAGAACATTTGTTTCTTCTGTTCTAGGATTTCTTCTTCGGTGCTTTTTCAGTTGTTTATATTCCTGTTTATCTCCTAGTGCTTTATATTCTACTTATCACTTCCCTGATTAAAGTTGCATTCCATTGCCATTCTCTTCCCCTGTTCTTTGTGCCTACTCCATTCCCCACTGAGCCATTACACTTAAGTCTCTGAAATTCTAACCTGCCTGGGGTCATTGACCTGTAGCTCAGTGAAGTTGCATTCCAGTCCCTTTTGTTCCCCTGTTGTTTATGTCTGCATCACTCCCACTTAGGCATTACGCTAATTTTCTGAAAGAGTTCCAAAAGAGGCTTTACTGGATTGGATCTCTCTCTAGCTGGCCTGCTCTATCGAGAACAGAACTACTTCCACCCAGTGCCTTTTATGCAAGACTTGAAGAGGCATTGAAAGCCCTGAACTATGAATAACAAGCTTTACATCAAAAAAGGAAAGATAAATAACATTTTTATTTTGAAACTTCTTTTATATTTAAGTTGCCCTTATGGTGAGATGTGGTGATACTTCTTTGTACTTTTCTACTTTTTTCTATGTTTTAGCCAAAAAAGTTATCCATTTGCAGTTTTTAGTTTGTTCTGGAACCTTAGCATTGTAGAATAATTTGCAGTTGGGGGAAGACTGTTTCTACATTATAATATACTTCCATCTTCACAAGGAGAATGACTTGAAAAAGCTAGCTGTTTGTATTTTTAAATTTGCTGGGCCTTAGTCTTATAGTTTCATTCACTGTTGTAAGCAGAACTGCAAACTATCAGATTTCAGCCTTATCTAGCCATTTATTACTGCATTTACTGGTAAACTTTGCATGGCCTGATAACATGAAGTATAGCAGAATTGTAGTAGTGAGGGTATTGTTTTTACTTCTCCAGGATTTGTGCTGCATTTTGGGGGGAAATGCTGTTCCTCTCACTGTTACTATTGTATGACTGTCTTGAATTTGTCTTCAGCAAGGGATTTTCAGCTAGTTGTTTAACTAGTCTGTGGTAACATTGCACTTGTGGATGTCTTCTACTGTGTTTTTACAAGAGAAGGACAGGGTTTATTCATCTTGTATCAGAAGGTGTGTGCCTAGTCTCTCTGAGTTGGGAAACACACAAAAGAGGTCATAGTGTAGTCATTCTATTAGCCTGAAGGCTCATTCATTAGTTTGTATTTCTTCTGCACTGCTAGTCATTTAGGATGTTTGAATGGAGCTAATAACCCCAGGAATGGTGCTACTAACCCCACAGCAGCAGTTAGCAGTGCCCTGTACAGTAGCAAACACGTAAAAAGCAAATTTGCCCTATAGAACAGTCCATAAAATTGCATCCTGTAAAGCAGTAAATATAGACAAATACTTGACAGCCACTCTTTACCATGGGGTAGTAATCAAGGAACCTCAGTCCTCACCACTGACACCAGTGAGAGATGGTCACTAAAAACAGGAATGAATCTGCACAGTATTTTAAAATGCAGCTGTCTGTATCAAACACAGTTTCCCCCAAGAGCATACAGGGAACATGCTCCATTGGGATTGGACTCTCTGTCTCTCCAGATCCAACATAAGACTCACTTTGGAGCCCTGTGTCTCATCTTCAAGTAGCTGACACACTCACACCTGGGTATTTGATTTTCACACACATGCTCCTGGGAAAGGCTGGTACAGATTTACTAGATATACCCCTTCTGCCCAGACTATAAGGTAAACTTGCTTCCACCAGTCAACCACTGTCAGGGTCTTACAAGGGTATCCAGTTACACTGAGTAAAATCAATACTAACATAAATGGTAGTGTGTAACCAAAGCAACCAGGCTCTTTGGAGTGGCCACGGCACCATTAACATAAGCACAGGTACTTTCAATAGATTAAAAATATTATCTAAAAGACCAGCTACAATAGAAGGTCTAAAATACTTAATAATGATAAAACAGAAAACATAAGAATGCTAAATATCAAAGTACAATAAACATCAGATTTTCAATCACAGGAGAAATAAAAATAACACAATTGGACAGATTCAGTTAGATGGAGAAAAACACTACTAAACTAATCTCACTGTATTTCCTGACTGTCTAAAAAATAACTGTTCCCTAGCTAACTTAATTAATACAACAAGGCAAGATAGGATGCTAGTATCCTTACTTCCACAGGGAAAGGGGATGAGCTTCAGACTAACAGAAACAAAATCAACTAACTGACCATGATAACTGTCACAGATTTTTATATCAGGTTGCAAAGAAAACAAAACAAAACAAGCTGTTGTGTGAGTTCCACCCTATCAGTGCTGGTTATAGAATGACATCACATTTGATCACTGACTCTGGTGCAATACACATTCAGAGCTTTGCTATGATCTGTTGCAGTATTTGAAAATTATAAGCCAATTTCAAAAACATTTAAGCTTCCCTTCCAGAATTCTTTGTTTTAAACATAAATATTTAATCAGTTATAACATTCTTGATACATTTTAACACAAACATCTGTACAAGTCAGTGGATAGTCAAATGACACAAAATTATTTACAAAACTCCAGCTAACTATGCTGGCATATGTTACTCATTCACTGCCCCATTCTCCCTGGCATAGATGGCAACACCTCACACTGTTACACCACCAGCAAGTTTAGACCAGTTAGTTGGGCATCATCTGGTAATACCTATAGATTTAGTAGTCTTCAGTATTGTGTAAATATTAAAGTTAGTAGAATTTAGAACAATTTAGCATAATCTGCCCTGTAAAGCACCCTTATTTTTCTCCACCAACAAAGCACCTTTAATAGCTTTCTAAGTACAACACACCATTTGCTTATAGCTCACCTAACAAAGGGCTGGCCAGCATGGATATGTAATTTCCTAACTTCTCAGTAGTTAGCTAGGTGGATATGGACATCTTGCAACAAATTCGGTATTCTCTCAGGTTTACCGACAACCAATTAACCCTTAAAGAAACAGATACAGTGCGGTACACTTGAAGCTAAATTCTTGCATGGAAGCACACATCAGGTTGTCAAAACCATGCAGATGACACCCATCTCACATAGCACACAACATCCAAATAGACTAATGTATGCGGAGTCACTTAAAAGCAATCTTCCTAAATAACAAAGATCACCTAAACCACTCATTGGCAAAGATAGGCCTCAACAAGCACAAAGATAGGTTCATAAGATTAGGTTCATAGGATGATACTAGGCTATTGGCCCGGAGGCCCTTATAATTCTAGCCAAGAATTTTGCCCATGTTCCCATAACGTCAGCACCTGTTTTCCCTGTCCAGCAGTGACACAGGTGGGATCCCAGGGGTGTATTTTCTGTTTCCCATCCAGTCATCCAGGTTCCGCTTAAAGAGGGCTAGAAAGGTACTCTGCTTAACATGGACAGGGAATCTATTCCGCAGATGGGGGAGTCTCTGGGACCCAAATCTAACCCACCAACAAGTTCTATTAATGTCACAGACCAGGTTTAGGCCTTGTGTGCAGGTTCTCTGAGTGGAATTTGACTTATGCATAAGCAGCAACTTCATCAGGGCTATGTCAGAGATGGCACTGTATGCCAGACACAGGTCACTTTTGATCAGTCTGTATGAGACTGAGTAGAGGGACAGGGCTTTTAGTCTATCTGTATAGGACAGGTGTTTGAGACTCTGGATTTTCCTGGTCAGGAACCTCTGTGGTCTCTCCAGCTGCTGCATGTGCTTGGCAAGATACATGCCGAAGGGGGCACTGTACTCAATAATGCGTCTGATAAGGCAGGAGTATAGGGATGTTATGACCTTCTTGTTCCTGGATGAAATACCCTTACTTATGAGGTGGGTCATGTAGAATGTATTCCATATAATGGAGGCAAAGCAGTGGTCAAAAGTCAGGTTGCTATCAACCTGGGTGCCCAAGTCCCTCACGACTGCTTGCATGCTTAGTACATTGTTATTAATGGGATAATTAATGGGAATGCCATTTTCCCCAAAGGGAATAATGATGCACTTCTTGGCATTCAGTTTGAGGCCATGCTCCTGGCACCAGTCATTAGTTTGGGTAAGACCATCTTGGAGGATGTTCACATCATTAGGGGGAATTTAAGACAGTGCACATCTTGCAGTCATCTGCAAACTTGGTGAGCCACAGACCACTGGTTTTGGCTTGCACCTCAGAAATGTATATCCCAAACAGTAGAGGCCCCAAGACTGATCCTTGGGGTACACCACTCATTATGAGTCTACTACTAGAGGTGGCTTCCCCTATTTTGACTGTGTGGATTCTATCAGTGAGCCAGTTAGCTACCCATATGGTAACATACGGGTTGATGCCTAGCTGGGAGAGTTTATCTGTTATGCCTGAGTTTGGAATAGTGTCAAAGGCTTTGGCTAGGTCAAAGTAGGTGGTGTGCACAGTCTTCCCATCGTCCATGGCTTTGGTGACTGTTTTGAAGAAGTTAACAAAGTTTAATAGGCATGATCTCCCTTTGCCAAAACCAAACTGTGTGGGGTCAAACATTTGAAGGTTGCCAATTTCCTTGTTTATAAGGTCCATGATAATGTGTTCCATAGTCTTGCAGATCAGGCTAGTAAGGCTGATGGGCCTATAATTTACTGGGTCAGTGGATGCTCCACCTTTGTGTAGAGGGATGAGATCGGTTGTCCTCCATTTGGCTGGGATGAAGCCAGTGCTCAGGATTTGGTTGAATAGGGTGCCTAATGAAGCTGAGAGATCATGCCTGCATTCATGTAGGATGCAGTCAGAGATATTGTTGGGTCCCATGGAGACTGTATTTTTTGCCTTTGATGAGGGGACGGGGGGGCAGGTGCTGGTGATGTCTTGGTTTACTGATGGGGGGACAGGGGGGTAAAGTTTTCACTGAACCTGTTTGTCAGCAGGTTGGCTATATCCACGGCATTTGTGTATGTGGTGTTCTTGACCACCATTTCAGAGCAGATTTGGGAGTTACCCTTGAGACTGCAGATGTATGAGAAGAAGGCCGTGTGATTGTCTTTAGTGGATATGGCCAATTTGGACTCGAAGTTAACCTTAGAGGATTTCACCAGTGACCGTATTTGCTTGCTCAGACAAAGGAAAGATTGCTTCCAAATCAGCACCTTCTTCTTCTTGGTCCTGGAGAGCAATTTTTTTTTCTTTTATCATAAAGTTTCTTTATTGCTGCTGTCCACCAGACAGGTTTACTCTTCTATAGAAAGATTATTTGGTCCTGTCAGGTATTGTTGAGTCCATACAGCTATGTAGGTGCTCATATAGTTTTTTGGTGTAGGCTTGGACATTAGTGGTAGTTCCAAATGAAGGGATGGTGGTTGTGAAGCTGCTTATACCTGCTCTCAGGAGATTGTAGTCAGCTTTGGAAAAGTTTTTTTGTTTGACCCTGACAAGTGGGGGTGAGGGGGTCAGGGGAGATGGTGACTTTGAAAGTGATCGCTTTATGGTTGGATCTTACCAAGGAGGATGACTCTGTAGGGGTGCTACAGTGGCTACTCACATTGGTTAGTACCAGGTCCAGGATATTTTCACCTCTCATGGGGGTGTTGACCAGATCCAATGCACTGGCATTGACAAAGTCAAAGAATCTCTGGGCATTCTTATTTGGGCTAGAAAAGGTCTTCCACTCTATGGTTGAGTAGTTAAAGTCACCCAGGATCAGGGTAGTGGGTTGAATCTTGATGGATTCAAGTAAGTCCAGATAGGTGGAGTGGGCATCCTGAGTGATGGTCCGGGTCTGTAGCTAGCTATGATTTGAATAGGTGTTTTGTCAACAATTAACTGCACTTGGAGTGTCTCCTGTGTGTCATACCATTTGACCAGCCTGGAGGTGTGTATGTCTTTGATAAATATTGAAACTCCTCCTCCTTTGGCTTTGTAGCCCTCCGTTTGGGGTCTGAAAGTATGGTAGGATGCATAACCTGTTAAAGCTGGGGTGCTCTCCACAGTTTTGTACAAGGTTTCATTAACTGTGTCAATGTCAGCATCCTCCAGGGTGAGGAATGCTTGAATGAGTGCAGTTTCATGCTAAGACTCCTAGCGTTTAACAGCATGACCTTTAAATTTTGTTTAGAAGAATTTTTAATGTTGGTAATTTTATACTCATGGCTTTGACTAAAAAAGGCATTATGAGGTAGGCAAGAACCTTTGCCAGAAGCCTGAAGTCCAGGGGAGACAGATGAAGGCCATCTCTGGCAAAACATTGTGGTCTGTCAATCATGTCCTCATAGACTGTCAGGTACTAGATCCACTTGGAATGACAATGATACTCAGAAAAAACAATACATAAACACCACACACAGTCATACTCAATGAAGCCCCAACTACTAAGCCCATAAGGCAAACAAACACACTTCCCAGGAATCTCATCATAGGGGGACTCCATTGTAAGACATACTGATGCCCCTCTAACCAGGCTGAACTAGGAGAAGATAATGGTTAATTGCTTAAATGGAGTCAGGATCCCCCAAATCACACATGCACTCAATTCATTACATCCCAATTACTGATAATATTCCATCATAGTCCATGCTGGTGTACATATCTTGAGACATTTACACAGTTTTCTGACTCCACTCTTATTTCAAAGTGTGCTATTTATTCATTTATTGTACATTTGTTTACCAGGAAGGACTGACTGGACAGAGCTGTTCATTTTCAGTGGAGGCCTGGGGAGAAAAGCTCCAGAACAATTGCTAACTTACTATACATAAGACATTTACATGAACATTGTGGTTTACACATTCACTTATAAAAATATAGCAGATAACATATGATTACATAAGATATTTATATAAGCATAGAGATTTAGACATACAATTAAAAGTATAGCAGGTAGTAATATATGATGGTTATTTATACAGTATGTTTAACAGAGATAATCTTGAAGATGTACTGAAGATAAGACAAGAAAGGAAAACTAAAAAAGGAAGAGAATATAGGCAAGTTCATATGAGGTGCATTGACATTTTAAGGGAAACCTTTTCAACTTAGTCTATGGGAGAGTTAGTGGGTATAGATGGGGCAGTGGGGAGTAGGCGACAGTGAGTTGTTAAGTAATGTGTGATAATATATAATGCATCTGTGGGAGTTTTAAAGACATTGGATAGTAGGTAGGGGAAAGGAGTTATAATACGTCAGCCAGGTGCAAAGCAGTTACAAGTAACATGTGATAATATATAGTACATCTGTGGGAGTTTTAGAGGAGTTTCGATAGTGGGTAGGGGAAAGGAGTTAGAATATGTCAGCCAGGTGCTAGGCAGTTACAAGTAACGTGTGATAATATATAATGCATCTGTTGGAGTTTTAAAGAGGAGGTTGGTTGTGGGTAGGGGAAAGGAGTTAAATATGGAAGCTAGGTGCTAGGCAGTCACATGTCCAGGAGTTGTTTAGGTGGGAAATAAGCTGTTTTTTGAAGATGGTTTTATTAGATTGCAACCTGATTTGTAGTGGTAGGGAGTTCCAAGTCTTGACAATGTTGCTAGAATACAGGGAGTCACCAGAGTTGTAATGGCTTTTAGAGATTGCGATTAGTGCCTTGTTAGTGGATCTAAGTTTGTGGTTATTGGAGTAGAGGGTGATCAGGTCTTGCAAGGCTGGCATTTTGTTAGGTCGGTACAGTATTTGGTGAGCTAGAGGAAGTTGATTTAGAGCTAAGGTGTTAGGGAGTTCCAGCCAGGAAAGCTGTTTTAGGGCCTGACAGTGGTGGGTGCACTAGGAGGAGTTTGTGGAGAATGTTGCTATTTTGTTGTAGCATACTGATAGCTTGATTAAATCGCTCTTTTAGATTAATTAGAACAGGAGAAGCATACAGTAAGTTAGAGAGAAGATGGATATGAGCTTGGGTAGCTTTACTGTTGCTGGTTAGGAAGTGTTTATATCTGTAAAGAGTACCTAGTTTTTTGTTGATTTTGCTTATTGTATGAGCTATGTGTTTGTCAAATTATATATTATTGTCAATAATGACCCCTAGTAGTTTAGTTTGTGTGACGGGGAGATAGGGGTATTATCTGATGCAGAAATATAGAATGGGGGAGTAGGTGCTGCTGCTTTGGAAGGATAAAACAGCATAAGTTGGATCTTTTTAGGATTTAGTATTAGCTGGGAGTTTGTAAGTCAGGTTTCGATGGATGTAAAGTCTTCTTGGGTCTTGATTTGAAGTTTTTGGAGGGTGGGGGCAGAGCAGATCTGAGTTGCACACTTCCAGCTGAAAGCTTATTATTTATTCATTTAACATTTGTTTACCGGGATAGTCCGACTGGTCAAGTGCCCATTTTCATTGGAGGCCTGGGAAGAAAAGCTCCACATAAAACACCATGAACAGTAATTAATGGTAACAGTTATAGATTCCAAAATATAAATGTTAACCACAATGAACAAACATGTTACAAAATGTTTAGAATGTTAAACTAGTAGTAGATAATTAGACACAGCTTATTGAACACAAGAGAGACAGTTGCAAGTATTAGATTAAAACTTGGTTACAAATGAACAAATATGTTTTCTTAACATTTTCATGGCTACAACATAACAATTTGTGTGCATAGCATTTACATCACACAAATCATATGAACAATATTTACAATGAGCCTTGGTTGTGCACATTATTAAAATTCACCAGAGGTATAAGGAAATAGTGTTCCTGCAATTAGGTTTCAAGGTGGCCTATTTCAGTTGCATAGATGGTTGGTGTGAAGGTATGATTTACGGAGTTTTTTGAAAATGGAAGTGCAGTTTTGTAAACTGATGTCATGGGGAAGGGTGTTCCAGGTTTTAGTGACTTCATGAGGGAAGAGATACTCTCCGGAGCCGTTTTTACATGGACTATTTTTGATCAGGGCTTTGTTGCCAGAACATAATTTTCTATTTGCATTATAGACATTTAGAAGGCCAGACAGGGCAGGGGTTTTCTCTGGATAGTATAATATTTGGTGTGCTAAGTTAAGTTGGTGGTATTGTAGTAAGTTACGAAATTTGAGCCAGTGTAATGCATACAAGGATTGGCAATGATGGGAACGTGATTTGGCATCGGTGGCAAATGAGGCGATTTTGTTGTAACAGGTGGAAAGTTTGTTAAGGTCATATTTGTTTCGGTTTGTTAGTACTGGGGATGCATAGAGTAGTGTTGATAGGAGATAAGTTCTGCCTACAGCTGTTCTAGACTCAGAGGTTAGATATTTTTTGCAGCAACAAAGGGTCCCTAGTTTTTTGTGTACTTTGGAGATAGGGAAATATGTTTGTTATATCTTAGTTGTTGGTTAATAGTAAATCCTGGTAATTTGGCCTCTGGGACTGCAGTGATAAGGGTCTTGTTGGTAGAGAACATAGAGAAGTGGTGGGTTTGTTAGTCTTTGTTGGGTGGAACAGCATGAGTTGGACTTTTGGGGTTTAGCGTCAATGTTTTCTATCTCTGTGAAGGATTCCTGCATCTTTTGTTTGAGAAGTTGGATACTGGATGCAGAGCAGATTAGGTTTGTGTCATTGGCATCTTGCACTATTTCAACTTTTTTGGTCACTAAGTGAACTTGGTTTGTAAAAATATTAAAAAAGAAGGGGGCCAGGAATTATTGTGTGTTTCTGTGATTGGTCTCTAGGTCTTGCAGTTATAAACCTTGTGTTTCTGATTCTGTATAAACCTATTGTTTGCACTAGGCTGCTCTTTGTACAGCAGCTGTTTGCAGTGCCTATATAGGTTTATAGGTTCATAGGTAGGTACTAGGCTATCGGCCTGAGGGCCTACATAAGCCTAGCCAACAAGGTTCCCTGGCTTACGCCACCCAAGAAAGTTATTTTCCTGTGCCACTGTTGTGCAGAGACACAGAAGTGATCCCCGGGGTGTATTTCCTATTTCCCATCCACTCATCAAGATTTTTCTTGAAGAAAGATATAGATGCAATTACTATCAAGTTAAAATTTCCCTTAAACTAACTGCCTCTGCAACCTACCTTAGACCTTCTGCTGCTCTAAGAGCATTTGAGTTGCATGCAGAGTAGTATCACCTTGGTGGATAGCTGCAGTTCTCACTGAGCATGGCACCCATCCTTTGACCATGTACTCTCATCCCAGTCCAGTTAAATCCCCCCACCCTTTGCCCTGGGTAATCCCATAGTACAAAAAACGGAAACCACAGATAGGCATTTTCCTCCTATCTCTGTGGTCAGCCTGGTGGACATGGGCATCCTGAAGCAATGTAGCAATAGTCTGTTGTATACTGACAACCACTTAATCCTGAAACAAACACAGTATATGAGAGATGTATTTACACTATGAAAATTTATACATGACTCTCACATACTGACAAATCAAATCATAAACCGGTTGCCAGCAGATGCACATTATTTCCCTCACTAAATAAGGTCTCAACATATAAATCCACATATATGGAGGTACTCACAAGTAACTTTCCAAAACCTCAGAGGCCTCCCATATGCTGCCCTCACAAACCACAAGCAAACAAACCCAAGTCAACACCAACCACTACACATAAAAATACACATCACAGTGTCTCCACAAGCAAGCCCCCTAAGGTGAAACACCACACATTCAAACATCTTGGTCATGGGAGACTCCTTCATCAAACACACAGACACACACATCACAAGGCTGGATAAAGAGAGGGTTACAGTCATTTGCCTGTCAGGGGCCAGGATTCACCAGATCATGCAGGCTTTCAGGTCACTCAACCACATGTACCAGTATGACTCAGTCATAGTCCATAAGGGAGATGAGACATACCTCCCTGGGCTATACAAAAAAAGACATGGTGGCCCTCCCTGAATATGTGTCACAGGCTAGTATGAGCCTCATATTAAGCAGCATTCTATCCTCGCAATGAATGATACCATAATACAAACAGAAAATTATTGACCTCAATAATTGGTTTAGCTACTGGTGTCATTCCAAGGGGATCTAGTATTTGTCAGCCTGGGATGACATGATTAACTGACCACACTGCTTTGCCAGAGATAGTCTGCACCTATCACTGCTAGGCTTTTGAATACTGGCCAAGACATTAGCCACTCCCATAGTGACTGTTGTAGGCAGTGCCAAACCAACACCCCTACCAACATAACAAATTCAAGCTGAAGGTACTACTGCTCAATGCACTCTCTGGAAGCTCCCTTCATCCTGCAGAATACTGATGTCTGTGCAATTTACAGAGATGTAGCTCAAGGCTGTGGAAAACACCCCAGCAGTGTAAAGCTACAATGCCTATCACACATTCAGACCACCCTTTGAAAAGGGAAAAATGAAAGGCGGCGGTGTTTCCAGTTACATAAAAAACACTCATACCTCTAGTTTTGACAAGCAGAATGACTAGCTTGAGCTACTCCATGTCCTCACCATATCATATCTAGATACAGTTTTCCAACCAAGAACCATGAAAATCACTCCACATACCTGAAGTTACTAGAATTACTTACCATTACATTACACTACTCATGGAGGATTTTAACTACCCCTCCATAAACTGGGAAATATAAACAACCACTAACATGCAGACTCCTAGATTCCTAAACTTTGTCAATGCAAATGCTCTGGAACAGCCAGTCTGCACTCTCATTAGGGCTCAAATATCCTTGACATAGCACTTACAAACATGGGGAGCTTTGCACCCCCAGCCCAGTGTAATGCCCTCATTGCTAAGATCAGATCATAAATCAGTCTCATTTGAAATAAATGTAACAGTAGAACCCCCATCAAACCCTAAAACCCTAAAGGATTTTTCCAAGGCAAATTATCTTCTATTAAGTGATAACATTGGTAATTTTAAAGCTCTGCTGAACTCCAAGAGCATGGAGGCCTATGATGAAGTATAAACAAATGCTCTGTCAAGCCACTTAATCAACTGCATAGAAGCAGCAGTACCTGATCGAACTAAACCCAGGTCTAGCTGGAAAAACAAGCCACCTTAGTGGATCCCTGGGATAAATAAACTATACAACAAAAGGAAGAAATTCCTGTCTAGAAGTAAGTGGGAGAGTGCAAGACAGAGAAAAAAAAATCCCTCATTAGTCTCAGCAGGCAAAACACGGAACTACTCAAGTTTCAAAAGCTAAATATGAGAGTAAAATAGCCTCCCAAGCAAAGTATAACCACAAAGCATTTTTTTAGTTATGCTAAAATCTTAAGGGAAAAACTCAACAATATTGTGCTGAGCTGGTTGTAAATGGCATTACCTATACTCAGCCAAAAGAAACAGCAAACTTGCTGACCAATAAATTCAGCTCAAATTTTATCCACTCATCACTTCCAGTCACTCAACATGAAATACCCCTATAATTTCTTTGCCTGTTATCATAAAATATAAGGTCATCTTTTCACTCTCTAAAGCTAGAAATGTGGCATCAATGGGCTCCATCATAATCCCAGGGTGCCTATTAAATAGCTTGAAACATGACCTAGCAGACCCTCTCTGATCTTTGTTTAACCGCAGTTTCTAGACAGGCTTTGTTCTATTAGAGTAGAGAACAGCAGCAGTCATCCCTCTGCAAAAGGGGGGACCATCAATTGACCCAGGAAACTACTGACCCATAAGTCTGCCTTGCCTCATATGCAAAGCTATGGAAAGGATAATCATGGACCTGATTAACAATGGCATAGGAAACCTCCAGACTATAGATCCAACCAAGTTTGGCTTTGTCAAGCGCAGGTCCTGCCTGGTAAATCTGATGGACTTCTTTGAGAAGGTCAACAAGGACATGGATGAGGGTAAGGCAGTGCATAATGCCTACCTTGACATGGCCAAGAAATTTGACACAATACCCCACTCAGCTATTAGCGATAAATTCACAAAATTGGGTATAAACATCTATATCACTAGATGGATAGCCAAATGGCTCATGGATAGGACACATGTTATTAGAGTGGATGAATCCACATCCAACACTATGTCAGTCACCAGTGGAGTACCACAGGGCTCAGTGCTGGGCCCCTTCCTGTTGGTGATACACTTCTTGGATGTCAAGGTAAATGTAGATAGCATTTGGCTGACCAGGTTAGCTGATGTCTGCAAGCTGGGAGCAATCACTGACTCTCCAAATGAAATTGATATCCTACAGAAAGGTCTGACACAGACTAATGAATCGTGTCCGAGCCATGGCCTCAAACTAAATGCAAAGAAGGGACATCAAATACTCCTGAAAATTACAGCATTGATAGCACCCTATAAGCATGGATACAGTCATGAGATCTAGCTAATCAGATAGATAGTAATCTGGACTTTGACCACCATGTGTCCATAGTGGTGAGGAAATCATTCTATGTGGCTCTGCTTATAAGTAAAATAATGGCATCTAGATCTAAGGATATCATAGTACCACTGTTCTCATCCTTTATCAGACCAATAAATGAGTACAATGCACCCTTTGGCGTGTACCTCGTCAGCCATCTACAACAGTTGGAATATCCTCAGAGGTTTCTCACCAAACAAATGAGAGTATAACCAACATTGTATTCCATTTCCTACTGATTGCTTGGGGTGATCTCTCCCTGACCTGCAAGGCAGTCTCTGACCCAGCCCTGATGGAAATATTGCATATTCACAGAACTAACTGCACAAGGGTTACCTACTCCATTGATCTAATCCTGATCTCTGACATGAATAGATCATGTTGGAGAGACAGATATGTGTCCCAGAATTGCCTCTCTTCTGGAATAGGCTTCCTATTCACATGAAGCATAGTCCTTTCCTGACCATCTTCAAGTGCAGAGTGGACTAATATATGATAAATCACAAATTTTCTCCTGAGGTGGCACCCATGTCCCTTATGGACTGAGTCAATCTGTAAAAATTGTCAAAACCTTGCTTGGTGACCCTTGTTATCTTTCCCCTTGGAATAGAAAATTGGGTAAAATCTAGTTAAAACTGGCTAGGTTTGTAAGGGCTCTTGAGCCGTTAGCCTAGTGGCTGCTATGTACCTATGAATATACCTCCCTGGACTATATAAAGAATGCCATTATGGAGCTCTCAGACTATATGTCTCAGGCTGGTATGAGCCTAGCATTGAGCAACATTTTATCATCACTAAGGATGACAGCACAAAATGAGCAAGAGATTATTGATTTTAACAATTGGCTGTCTTTCTGGTGCCGTACTGAGGGGATCTAGCGTTTATCAGCTTGGGAGGACATGGCCAAGAGAACACATTGCTTTGCCAAGGTTGGTCTGCACCTGGTCCCTCTAAGCTTTCAAATACTCGCTAAACTTTTATCCATCCCCATAGTGTCTTTTTTTGGCAATCCAAAACTGACAAACCTACCGACATAGCAAAATCACTGTGAATGAACCTCAAGGTGTTACTGCCCAGAGACAGTCACTTAAATAAAAAAAAAATGCTCCCTTTAAGCTCTGCTCTCATTTGACAATACAGACATCTGTGAAGTTACCAAGAGATGGTTTAAAATTGCAGAGAGTACCCAGGCAGTGCAAGGATTCAGTGCTTTCCACACTTTTAGACCAGTAGCTGCACATACAAGGGCTAAATGTGGAGGAGCCCCAATGTACAGCAATAACAATCATAACTCTAAGTTGGTAAGTTGGTCAAACAGGATGACATGCTGGAGTTCCTCTATGTGCAGATAACCATAGACAAAATCCCATACCATGTCCTAGCCAACTATAGGTCATTCTACATGTCTCAAGAAGCTCACAATCTATACTTGAACCTATTAGGGACACTTACCATCCAGCCTAACACCTTACTCATGAGAGACTTTAATTACCCCTCTATAGACTTGGAATCTTACACAACCTCAAATCTACAGACACAGACCAAATAATGAATAGGCCCACTAGAGGCACCAACAAACTGGACCTAGTCCTCACATGTATGGGAAAATTTTGCACACACCCTCATACCACATCATCCCATGTAAGGTCCAGCCATAAAGTTGCCTCCTTCAAAATCACAATCAATTCAGTAACCCCAGTAAAACCAGTAACAGTCAGGAACAATTCCAAGGCAATCTCCCTTTTATTAAGTGATGTTTTTATCAAAATCCAATGTCCCTCCAAATCCTGAGAATACAGTAGCCTATGATGAATTCCTGTCAGAACCTTTGTACAAACATGTCAATGGCTGCAAAGAGGCTGCTGTACCTACTAGACATAAGCCCAGAACTAGCCCTAGAAACAAACTGCCCTTGGTGGTATCCCAAATTAAACAGGTCTATATTATGTGAGCAAATGCTGAGGTGATCGAACCCCTAAACATCGACCACGTAATATCGAACTGCAAAACAGCGAACGCTGCCAGGAAACTTTACCGTCAACCACAAAAAAATAAATAAATAAACTTTACAGCCCCTGATGTGGTGGGGCTCCCCCCCCCCACACCCTAACTAAATATACCAATTCTGAGATTGCTCCACAGTGGAGAAAATGGCAAAATCCAGCAAACGGCCAAGGGAAATTTCCCCTGCATTAAACTGGCCGTTCACTGTTTTTTGCTTTTGAAATTACATGGTTGATGTTTAGGTGTTCGATCACCTAACTATTCGATCATGTAATATAGATCCAATTAAACAGGATATATAACAAAAGGAAAAAACATATATGGCAACAATTAGGAAGGGTAATTCCTATAAAGATAAAAACTCTTTCATTAAAATAAATAGGCAACTATGAAAGCTAATTAAGTCAAATAAAGCCAACCTTGAGGTTAACATAGCCTCCCAGGTGAAAGATAACCATAAAACATTCTTCAGATATGTCAGAAACCTCAATGGCAGCACACAGTGATGTGGTGAACTGGCTGGTGGTTAATAATGCCACATTCAGTGAGCCTGGCAATATAGTGAACCTGTTAGACAAATTAATTTCCTACTTTACCCCCCTCTCACAGTCAACAATCCCCTGAGAAATGCCATCAAACATAATGCCTCCAATTATAACTAGGTAGCATGTCCTGGCTGCACTAGGTAACACCAAGAACACATCCTTGGTGAGCCACGATAACATCCCAGGCAACCTCCCAAATAGTCTAAAATATAACTTATCACAAGCCTTGGAGTTACTATTTAAATACAGTCTCAAAACATGCTTTGTGTCATGAGAATGGAAGACTAAAATGGTCATACCTCTTCATAAGGGAGGACCTTCAACAGATCACGGAAACTACAGACCCATTAATCTGACTAGTCTTATTTGCAATGCTATGGAAAAAATTATCATAGATATTATCAACAAGGATATAGGAGTCCTCTAGATACAAGATCCATTCCAGTTTGGCTTTGTCAAAGGAAATCATGCTTACTGAACTTGGTGGACTCTTTTGAAGAAGTCATTGAGGCAATGAATGAGGGAAAAGTGGTGCATACTGCCTACCTAGATCTGGCTAAACCCCACTCAGGCATTCTCAACAACCTTACTGAATTAGGCATAAACCGCTTTATAAAATGCTAGATAGCTAGCTGGCTCATAAATAGGACTCAAGAGGTTAGGTTCAGTAAGGCCACTACCACAAAGAAGCCAGTCATCAGTGGAGTCCCTCAGCGCTCTGTGCTAGACCCACTGTTCTTTGATTGCTACAATGTCAGAGGTCTCCAGCTGACCAAGTTCGCTGATGATTGCAAACTGAAAGAAGTTATTGAATCCCCCTCAAGATGAGAACACCCTTCAGAAAAGTCTAACACAGACAAATGCTTGGTAGCAAAATCATAGCTTAAAACTCAATGCTAAGAAATGCATTATAGTACCTTTTGGGAAGTCAGCTACACTGGGTAACTACATCATCGATGAAAACGCCCTATAATTTTATTCACTGATCAGGTATCTGAGAACTCATATAGATTGCAACCTAGCATACGGCCAACATGTCCAAAGTAGTAAGAAAATCCTTCTGTGTCGCTCAACCTATAAGTAAGGGTATGGCATCTAGGTCCTGAGAGATTATTATATCACTGTGCTCAGCCATCATCAGACCTATCGTAGAATATAATGCCCCCTTCGGTATGTACCTAGCCAGAAAGATGCAGCAACTGGAATATCCATAAGTCTTCCTTACAAAAAGATTACAAGGAGTAAGCATAATGTCCTATGCTAATCTCCTTAAAGCCCTGTCTCTTTACTTGGCATCATACAGACTTCTGAGTGGTGATCTTTGCCTGATACACAAGACTTCTCTGGACTCTGTTTTGATTAACCTTTTGAACATCCACAGAACAAACAGCATCAGAACTACCACATCAAAAGATGTAAATTGTTGGAGAGATAGATGTTTCCCAAAGAATTCCCATTTGCTGGAACAGGCTAGCCATCCTCACTAACCCTATTTAAGCATGGGGTAATTGGAAATTCAGCCCTGGTCTGGTGCTTATGTCTCTGAAGGACAAAGACAGTCAGTAAATCATTCCTTACATAAATCAGAACTGTGAGTCACATTTAGGCTGCATGACTAAACTGATAGAGCCCTGGTGGTCATTAGCCTAGTACACACCTGTGAAGTGGTCAGTAGCCTAGTACACACCTGTGAATCTATGAGAAGGTGGTAATACTTTGGTTATAAACTCAACCATTTTCCTTCCTCAGATGTGATCTGAAGATGCCCTGCTGTAATATTATTAAGCACAAAAGTACTAGTTCCTCTCCCTTTGAACAAATTTCCACTGATAATCTAATTTTATAAGAAAATAGGTCTTGAGACAGTGTCCTTGTTTCTCAGAGATTAGCTCTGCTTACTGCAGACCCTGAACAGCTCTGTATTGAATTTACCTTTCCTAGTAGAAATGGCAGGCAACTCCATAGGCAGATATCAACTTTTGATATTAATTAGACAAACTGATTTTAATCTCTTACATTGCTCTCTGCTCTGCCTTTTGAGTCTGCCCAGGGAAGACTGAATATTTTCACTTTATATATAGCTCTTACTTTACCGGTAAGGGCAGACCATAGGGGATTGGTTTTATATATATATATATATATATATATATATATATATATATATATATATATATACATTTTTTTTTCCCAATCTTCTTCACAACAATTGGCATGCTTCCCTTCACCTTGCAGATACAAGATGGTGTTGGGATTTCAGATTTTGTTGCAAATATCTAAAGTAAACTGTTTTTTCATCTTAAGAAGCCTTCAGTCATGAGGCAAATCTGCTCAACTTGTTGCTTTTTCCAAGTTATTACTGTCTAGATTTTTTTATTGAAAGTTGTTTACATATTTTACTAACAATGTGCAATTAATACTATCTACTCTTGAATAAATAAAAATAAACTTTATTTGTAAAGAAACAACTATTTGGATTCCTGGACTTAAGGAAGATTTTGTTTTTTAACCATATACCACTTCAGTTCTTTGACTAGTTTGTTTAACCTTAGGTGAAGATGGCAGCCTTTTATCATCTGACACCTGGAAGTAAATTCCTTGATCTTAGAAGTGCTTTCCTATAGTGCTGACCAAGTACAGAACTGAGCTCAGCAAGTTCAGTTTTAATCACTTTTCTTAATGATATCAGCTTAGAAATTGGGCATCTAAAGTTGGGAAGCTCAATTTTAAAATAAAATAAGTAGTAATCATTAAAATAACTGATTGGTTTAACTACCAAGCCAATGGTAGTCACATAAAGCCAGAAAATGAATACAACTGAGTGCTCACTTGTATGAATTACAGTGGGCATTAGGTTACAAAACATTAATCCTTTTTGAAAAAATGAGTGATATCTTTACATGTACAAGCAACTGTTTATTAGCCATGCTACTGTAATCCTCCACCATTAAAAAGTTGAGGAACAACACTAAGCCAACAAGGAAGACTGCCTGTCTTTCATGAGTAATTCACATTCTTATGCAATTGAAAAATGAGAAAAGTAACACAGTTTGCCCCTGTTGCAATAGTATGTCTAAATGACTTGGGTTAGCCTCTGTTTAACTGGATCAGTTCATGTTAAATAGATCTAAACCACACAGCAGCAGCTTCATGCCAATCCAGCTTTACCGGAAGTTCAAAGCTGGCATCAAGCTTTTCACTGTTTTAAAAATAAGGCCTACAAACTAAAACAAATAAGAAACAATGCCAAACGTATTATAAATGGACCTTGCATTAAAATACAGTGCCCTACACTGAAACAAAAGAGCTGGAGTTTATCTCCATATGGCAAGAATTTGCTCTTTATTAGGAGCTTTAACTATGGAATTGTGTCCTCTGTTTATATCAGAAATCTGTGCTCCAACTCATGGTAAAATCCCTATAGTTCCAAATAAAATGCCAGCACTGCAGAGTATGAAAATCCAAAATGTATTGCTGGTACATAGGCAAAAAAAGAGAAGAAAATGATTTTGCCAAGTTTAAGTCAGCTTATACAGTTTATCAAGAGCCACCGTTTTGGCTAACCCTTAAATACTAAGCAAAATCACATGACAAGTGTTCAAAATGTTTAAAGGTGTAAGTGCTTAAAATGCAACGTAAAATCATTTAACAAACGTAAAAAATCATACATTTATATAACCAGAAAACTAGTATCTCACAAAAATAATTTGCATTGAAGCATAACTGTGGCGGTCTTTAAAAATGTTGTTTAAAACATGTAATTTTAAACAAGCATGTGTTGGCGGTGGGGGGATAATGCCTTAGTTAACAATATCCACATACGTCTCTTATAGTTTAAGTTTTCATACATTCTTCTATATTCATTTTAGATCCATTTTTAAAGCACCCGTCAATGGTTGTACACCTAAATTTAACTGAGTGATGTTCCAGTATATGTGTATAATACAATATAAAATAACCATTTCACAGTCTTGCAGAAAAACATGCACTTACATGAGGAATATTTGTGGATGACATTAACTGGGGCTTTGAATCTCTCTGGTTTAAATGACATGTTTTGAAATAGCATGCTTGTTATGATTGCCACATTTGTGCTCCATTGTGAAATATTTTTGTACTGAAAAGCTTTTGCTCATGTAAATGAAAGAAATACCATATTATCACATCTTTGGATTAGATTTATTATCTATTTATTTGTTTATTTATTATTTATTGGCATTTGCTTACCGGGAAAGTCAGTGGAATCCCAGGAAGAATAGCTCTTAATGCATAGAAATATAATGCAAAAAGAAGTAATAATTAACAAATAATTAGAAAAATACAGTAATCACTAAAATAATATTTTGACATTTAGGAAATCATGGTTACAATATGAGTTGTTATAAAAGAACATAGCACAAAACAATATAAGAATAGCAGTCGATTTTATATTTATAATTATAGAAAGGATATATAGTGATGCTCTAGGGGATTAAGTAAAAAGGAGATGAGAAGAAGGAAGACAGGTAATAAAGTCTGGAAGGTGAAGGGAATAAGGAAATAAAAGAGACAAGGAACAGAGAATTATGAAATGAATGTAGAGAAATGTGACAGGGACTGCGACCAATTAAATGGGGAGAAGAGAGGGGGAAATGATGTAATTATGAGAAATATGGAAAGATAGATAATAGGAAAAAAGAGTGAATAGGGGCAGAAGACACTGATAAAGAAGTACGTTAATGGAATTAATTCTGAGGTGGCTGATATTGGACTGTAAAGAGGGAGAGGCTTAGGGTTAAAGGCTTTAATCTGATTTAGAGCATATGCACATCTAGAACTTGGAAAGGAATCCTTTGAGTGTTTGTTTGAAGGATGGTACATTATTGCTGTGCCTAATGGATAGTGGAAGATTGTTCCCAGTTGTGGCTACAGCATAGGAGTACAGACTTTGTCCAAAAGTTTCAATGCATTTGTAGATGGAGAGAACTTCTTTATCTTCTGATCTTTGAGTGGAGGGTAGAGCTAAGGGATGTGCAGGCTGTAGGTTTATGTATGATATTATGCACTATTACACATTAAAGGTAGTTTAGATGCTGAGGTAGTTCAAGGTATGCAAGTGACTGGAGAGCATTGCAATGATGTGGCTGATAACACTCAGTGCTACCAAACTTAGCATTTTTATTATAATGTTTCTAATTTTGTTGTTAATGATGTTTTCAGATTAGTAAAGATTTGAGCACCATAAAGGAGAGTAAGTAGAAGGTAGGTAATTGCAAGGGTAGCTTTAGTGGAGTTACTCATAAATTGTTTATGCCTATAGAGTGTTACAAGTTTCTGATTAATCTTTTTAATAGACATTTGGAAATGGAAATCAAATTTAAGTTTATCTTCTATAGTCATGCCTTTTAGTTTTGTGTGAATGGCTATTTCTATTTCTGTGTTGTTCAGGGAAAGGAACTTAAAATTATTTTGTCAGGGGTAATCATTTTTGGAGTAAATAGAAGACACTTAGTTTTTTGGGGGGGTTAAGTAGAAGTTTGGCTTTACTAACCCAAGTCTCAATAGAAGTAAAAGCTTTTTATATTATTATCTGTAAATGATGCACATTATTTGAGGTACAGATAATGGTAGAATCATTCTCATATCGAATAAGGGAACATTGGAAAGTAGAAGTATGGAAATCATTGATAAAAATATTAAAAAGTAAGGGACTGAGAATTGAGCCTTGTGGGACCCCAATGGTGTTGGAGAGGTATGGAGAGAAAGAGTGTTTCTATTTCACAGTTTGCTGCCTTTTTGGTAAGCAGCTTGAAGACTACTGAAGTGAAGGGGGTAATAGACCGATGATTGATAGCTAGAAAAGTTTTGTGTGGGAAACAGTATCAAAGGTTTTTAATAGCTCAAGGAATAGTGAGGAGACTAATTTAGTAATTATAGGTAAGCTGGGCATAATGGTTAAGGTCCTCGGTTCAAAGACAAAAGGTATAGGGTTTGATTCTGACCATGGGTTATTGGCTAGGCTTACAATGGCCTTTTAGGGCAGTTAGCCTAGTATTCTCCTATGACCTTCTAGAATACCTAGCCTTATTTACAGTTTTTGTGAAAGATAGTAAGGCAGTTATCATACTTTGGCCTAGCTGAAAGCTTTGTGTTGTAGAGGTTAACATTTAGTTGTGAAGGAGATGGTTATGTAACTGTTTATGAATGCATTTTTCCAGAATCTTACAGAGAGAGGTGACAATTTGGCAATGGGGCAGAAGTTTGATGCATCGATGGAGTTCTTACCTTTGGGTAAGAGAATGATATGGAACTTTTTCAGAGAGTAGGGACATATGATTCCACTATAGATCTGTTGATAAGAGTACTAATAGGACAGGCTATGGAATTTGCAGACATTCTATGGTATTCTGGTGGGAGGTAGCCTGCTGATGTACAAAAAGGTTAACTTTAAGGAGAGTTATTTTATTAAAATTGTAGGAGCTGGTTACCTGGGATTGATTGATCACAGGGTGAGATTTTTTGCTAGTCATGGAAGAACAGACTAGAGTGGGATTAGAGATATTTTGATGAAAGGTACTGGATGGGTATGAGGTGCTGACAGTTCAGCTGGCAATACTACCAATAAAGTTATTGTTGTAATTTTGTGCTATTTGGATAGCAAAAGGTTCTGGCCATGAGCTAGGGTGTTTAATTGACCCTAGATTTTGTAAGGATGTTATAGAGGAACAACATTTCCTAGGGTTATGTTGGTAATTATTTTAGATGTGAGGTGTCTTTTATCCTTAGATTTTTTTATTTGGTTGCACAGTTGTTTGAACAGTTGCAGGTTTGTGCCAGTTTTATTTTACTTTATTTTATTTTTTGCCATTCTTCCCGTGCTTTGTGCCTTGAGGACATCAGCTCTTTGCTTAGTTTAAAAATCATAGTTTTTTAGATCAAGTGGAATAAATCCAGTCACAAAACATTTCCAGGGAATACCAGGAGTGGGAGCACTGCAGTCCAGGTTAAGTAATCCAACATACAAAAATAACTCTTACTATAATAGACCCAGATGTATAAGTGCTGGCCTCCGAAAAGTAAAGTATTCTGACATACAAAAATAACCAGTACTATAATAGTCAATAAAGTATAATTGCTGTTCTCAAAACTCCTGGCTGTCATACAGTGATAAATGAGGCTATGCACAAAACATACATTCTTTGCATGCAAATCAGTGGAAAATAATTGGATAATAAGCCATATCCCAAGGCATAACTCTTAGCTGCAAAATTAATAGCAAACTGTTTAAAATGGCATATCAAACAAGAAGCCAGGCCAAAAATCAACAAACTTCCTTACCACTAGTAACCAGCATTAGTGATATCAAAGAGAGATGCCCAGCAGCCAGCAACATGGCATAGAGGGATAAAGCCCAAATTATAGCCCAGGCAACTTCAGTTCGATTAGTGTCTCAAGTGTCTGAGGTGCTGTCATCAAGCGATGGAGTGCCCATCCCAGGGGAGTGTGGGCATTCCCTATTATGGTCTCTGGTGTAGGCTTGAGACATCACTGCAGGCAGCATAATTCAATTAGGAGAAACTGGGAGATGGACTTATCTGGGTAGCTGTTGAGCAATATGTCACTTGTCCCCATTGCACACCTGCCCCTCAGACATGAAGTGATGGGAGAGGAATGGGTAGATCATAAAGCAGAAAGCTTCCTGGCCAATGATGGATGGCAAGATGGATGGCAAGATCCCTTAAGATACAATTAAGTTCCACACCAGCCCTGATGGATGTGAGGGACTGGGCAGACAACATCAGAAGACAGCTGCCCACCCTCTTACAATAACAGATTTCAGCAATGAGTCAAATCATTTAATTTATTTTTATTTTTATTTTCTTGAAAACTCAAAAGGCAACCAGACCTATTTAAATGACTGCAGAAAAGTCATATTAACTAAGCAAAGTAAACAATCACAGTGATGCATATTTATAAAAGATAATAACAGACATGTTTAACATTTAACACTGATAAAGAAAAAAGGTATATCAACAGCCACAGTCATATAAACTGGTGAGCTCTGCTTATCTTTTTTTTTATGGAATGATGCATTACAAATGCAGGTTTTATAAATGTTCTTATTAAATGGCATCACACTTCAAAAAAGATTAATAGAAAACTTTGGCATTTAAAGAGAATACATTCCAATACTGTGTATAAAAGACCCTTAAAAAACTAAGGCCAGAATAAGCCCAGTCATGTTGCAAGACCATGTTCACTAAACAAAACTCCACATTGCTCAAATAATCTATAAAAGCAAAGATAAAGCAATAGAAAATGTAGGGATAATTCAATAAAGCAGGGACTAAACCAATCAAAATTATTGCCATTTTGCTTACAACATCAAAAGTAAATTCATAAATAAATAAGTAAAATCATGGTGGTGACTGATTTTTGGGTCCAGTGAAATATATATTGTCAACTATGATGATAAGCACCAAGGTGATGTTTATAGAAAACACATTACTTAGAAAGGGGGAAAATCTAGTGATCTGTCTTACAGCCTTTATTCTTACAAGAGTTACATAGGCTGTGATTGGATTTGTCCTGTAAAACTACAGCTATGTAAGGGTCACAGACCTCCAAATGTTCCTGGTTTTGCAGGGTGTTCTTAATTTTTACTTATATTTTTGCCTGTTCCTTACAAAATATTTGATTTTACAGTACAATTTTGGCAAAAATGAGCATGCAAACAATATTAGGCAAGAGATCATAACACCATAAGATACCTTCCACTAAAATGGAGACTCTATATGAAATATTATTAAGCGTTCTCTTTTATATGAACTGGAATGTTATCTCTGTACTTTCTACTGTGCTAATGACTATGATAGTATCCTACCATCAGTAGGGATCATTTGTGGAATATAATGACTTGGAATTATGAATGAAAGAATTGTACAGTCATAAGGTAAGACCAAACACCATGAATGTTAAAATGTCCACAACTGCTGTTTGCTCCTCTACTCCATTGCATTGTCTTAATTAGTATGCATACTTCAGATAGACTGCACCTGAGGGGTAAGAATAAACCACTCTCATTGGTTTGTGCATTTGGGTTCAAAATTCCATCCTTTGTAATTAAATGTTGCAATCTTTCAAATGATTCCTTATCAGGAATCTGCCAGGGAGTGAGAAGATTTATTTCCTGTAGAGATACCTCCTCCTCCTCATGAATCATGGCAATGGGACAATAGCTTTTACTGACATGTCCATGTGAAGAATGAAGGAAAGTTCAAAGATGCAAGAGATGGGAAGAAGTAAAGAAACATGAGCATTTTTGATGACACAAGCAAGAAGATGTACAACTCTTTGACTCTCATAATTTTATGTCCTAATGCTACTTTACGGAAAACAAAAACACAGGGAAAATCCATCCAATAGTAAGATAAACTAAAACAATGAGTTAAAAGGTCCCACAGGAAAACCAATTGGTTAAAAAACAAAAAGAAATATCTATCAAGGGTAGACTTTCCACTGTGTGATTCCTTAAATATCTTCTATTAGAGGCAACATGATATATATGCAAATGACCCTTTAAGGGCATCTTTAAGGAATTCCCATGGTGGAAAGTCTAGCCCTGTTAGATTTTTCTTTTTGTTTTTTAATCAATTGTTTTTTCTGTGAGACCTTTTTACTCGTTATTTTACTCATTGTTTTAGTTTGTTTGGATATTTTGCAGACACCTTAATGTTTATGGATATCAGCTGTGTATGACAACCCTGTTTCCAAATGTTAGACAAATATCCCACTTATGCTGTGCTGATGATGCCATAAGAAGGCAGAAACATGCATGTCCACAGCTAGTGGTGACTGGCTTTATTGGCCTGAAAATGTCCATGAACAGACTTAAAAGAAAAAAGTCATGGACATTCAGAATTGCCATTTAGCTGAAACACCTGATGTCCTTAAAGGATAATTTTCATATATCTCATGTAGCCTCTAACACAAGCGCTTTAAGGAGTCACACAGTGGAAAGTCTAGCCTTGCTACATTCTTCTTTATGCAATAGTAAGATAGAATAAAGATGTATTGGAAACAGACTACAATATTACTTGTGAACTCCTTAGAAATGAAGATCCACTGTAATTGTTTATGTGGAATGCCAGTTCCCAGCCTATTACAGTGGCAAATGAAGAAGAATTTGTAGGAATATGTAGCAGTGACTTTGTGGTTTAGTTGGAAGGAGGTGCTGGCTAGTAGATGACATAAATATAAAATTCTAAGAGTAATGCACTTACCCATAGTGGATACAGTGATGAAATCACTATTTCCATAGCCAAAGCTAGGGAACTGAACATAGCGTTCAACTATGTCCATGAGAAAAAATTGCAGAATATCACAGAGAAATTGCAATAGGGAAACAAAGCACTAAATATAGTACATGAACAGATCATCAAGAAAATGTGTCACAGCACTGCCAGATGAAATTTGTGACGATAACAGCAGCCAATTACACAGAGCAATATAGCCAAAAAAGGCATGTTACATAAATCCAGATATGTTACACGACAGCTGGCAACAATAATGGAAAACAGATGTTTCCATCTATTAAAAACACACGTCCACATAACATATGTCTGCAGCCTTTAATAAAGATACTTGGATGATTTAAGAGATGTTTTAAGAGAAAGCATTATAATATTGTTATGGATGTGATATATATTTGCCTTTGTTTATTGCATGGTATATTACTAAGTATGTACCAAACCACCTGTATGCAGAGCTGAACTACTTTTCTTAACAAATGATGACTGAAATTCAATATGGCACCATCTGGTGTCAGTGTCAGATGTTAAGTGATTCCAGCTATGAGCAGGAATTTTACATAGTATTACATGCCTTTCAGTCTAGACACTTAGGCCAGAGCTTGTAATGAACATAAATTCTTACTGCTTAATGATGTCCTTTCCTTGAGTTATGTTGGCAACCAGTATGTGTTTCACTAATTAATATTTTTTTGTGTAGTATTGAATATGATTATTTAAAGGTGTAAATGAAATAAAATGCAAGGGTGACATAAACAGTAAATTGGAAGCAAGGTTAGGAATCTCTTTATCTCTCATTTGCATCTCACTTATTTTGTGACATGAAACACAACATTTAATGTACTTATATTTCCAAGTCTGAATTGTAAAAAAAGAATATTACAGTGGGACTTTTTATCAACAACATGAAATGTGAAAAAGGCAGGCATATTTTATGATATTGTGAATTTAAAGTGAACTAAGGATTAAAAAAACACTATGTGCTAGATCAAAAGAAACTATCTGTACTGTTTACCAGATGAAGTTCTGAGGGAATCACAACCACAACAGTAACAGATGCATAATTCATAATCAGGACCATGTGTTTACCTGTACATGATCAGTTTTCCATAAGGTGACATGGATGGCATATTAAGCAGAACTTAGTAGGCCTTTCATTTGGCTGGCTTACAAAATATCTGAGACTTCCAATCAGTTATCTGGAGGGGTCAATGAGTCTATGACAAGTACCTTTTTTTGAAGGGACAGGCCTGTTTTGACAGGAGAAAGAGAAAATAAATTCAAGGGCTACATATCCCAACAAAATATGCTTTCTGCAACAGGTAGTGTTGGTGGTACCAAAGGGGAGATGAAGTAGTAAATTAGTGGTACTCAGCATATATAACTGTGGAAGAGATGGGAAATTAAATTATAGGTACACTGTAGAGCACAATGATAGGGGGACATGTAACATTAGATTAAAACTAAATAGTATACCACAATTGTGAAGGTATTGTTGCATTAAATTAAGGTTACAGACTCTGTTCCCTATGGATATAGAGTACACTTGAAGTGAAGGAAAAATGCCTTTGTCATGTGTGAGAGAATGGAGAAGGGAAATGCCTGTGTCTCTTTTTTAAAGAACATTTTCATTAATTTAACATATTTGAAATATCTACCTATCTCTCTCTCTCTCTCTCTCTCTATATATATATATATATATATATATGTATATACACATACACACACACACACACACACACACACACACACACACACACACACACACACAGAAAGAAAGAAATTCAACATCACAAAATGTTAAACAATGTTAGGAATACAATGAAACATCAATTTAATCATTACAATTAACACATCAAGAGTTGATATTTCAATAGCAAAATGTCAAGGTTATCCCAATTACTAAAAGTATTAGTTTGATTTATAGATCTTATTCTGAGTACTTCCTTTCCAGCTTTACATAGTATTGCTGTTAAATTTAAAAATTCTTTGAACATAGTAACTAAGTTTGATTTTTCAATTTTTCTAGCAACTGCCAAAAGACTCCAAAATATTTTTGTTGTTTGAGTTTTTCACAATCCATAAATGTGTGTCTAATCAGCTTTTATATCTCTACTACATCTCCATCAAACTGAAGAAGTCATTTTATTAAACTTAGAGATTTTATAGGTAGTAACAAACATTGTAAGTATATATTTCTACATAAAATCTTTCGAGGGTAAACCTGAAGAAGTTTAACTAACTGATTTAAATAAAGTTTTAGTCTTACCATCTGTTGAGTCACTCAATCCAATCTAAAACATTCCAGAGTTTTGCATCAAAATTAGTATTATTATTAATAGTTAACTTATATAACTAGGACAATCTTCCATTGTAGGTCAATTTTCCTTCAATTATAGCATTTGTATATTCCTATAATGGGGGAATAGTTTTCTGTTCTTCTTCGCTCGTATTATCTACAAACTCAATTCATTTTTTTACTGATGGATAATGTTAACTGGATAACAGATTCATTCAACTTATAATCTTTGATTAAATATTATGGAGACTTAGCTTTTCCTTTCTGAAAGCAATTAAACCATAATACTAATCCTTTTCTTTTTAATAAATTCATTTCAACATTTTTCTGAGATTCTTTAAATCTAGAGGTGTGTGCAAAGGGAGATCACAAACATTTCCATTTTGATATTAATGGAGTTTTAAAAACATATTTTCTTAACTGTTATACAAATTAATTTCCTATATGCAGAGTCTCAAGACTGAAAGAATTTCCTTCTAAGGTAAATTTCATTAACAAGATTGTTACATATTTCTAATTTATCATATTTGATAAACAATTTAGTATACTCTGTCCCTGAATGGTTTTCCATGGACTACTGTATGTTGAATCTATCCAGATTGTAATAGAGTTTAAATTTCCAGCTATAGAAAAGGGTTCTATATCTAGGAAGCTAATACTAGCATGCTTCCCTAATTAGATATCATTTCTATAAGCTATTCTTAACTTTTTAGAATACCATAAGAATGAAGTTAACCATTTTTCCATTTTCTTTAACATTCTTTATCAGTTATTAAAGCTATTGCATGTAATGTATATATAATTGTGGGTAATGTAATAATTTTAATAAGTACTACTCTGTCATCAAAAGTAAAAAAAAAACATTAATTCCATGTTTTAATAAGAAGTAACACTTTTATAATTACTTTTTCAAAATTATTATTAATAATCTTACTCACATATTGATAGACTTTTATTCCTAAATATTTTACTTCTTTTCCTTCCCAATTATATTTATTTTTTATTTTTAAACTAGCTATCTGGTAATTGTCTTAACACTAAAGTTTCAGTTTTAATACTACTATGTTTTACCAGCAATAGTTCTTGAAACTTTTCAATCTCACCTATTTCTTTGACTGAATTATTTAAAGATCCTATAGTTAGTAAAATATTATCTGAAAAAAGGCTGTATTTAAGATTGACAATCCTTGTTAATA